>NC_141140.1:117300085-117603210 GCF_053477565.2 Lygodium microphyllum | reverse complement strand
CTCTTCTAGCCTTATGCCTCTAGTCTACACCTATCTAGTATTTTACAACTGGCACAAGAGGGAGCCTGGCGCTCTTTTACAAGAGTTTTTCGAGTTTTTTGAGGCGCCCTTCATTTAAAATTATGCTTTTTTGCCCTGGCTTGGTTTTGGAGGTCACCTGCATGTCTTTGCTCTTTTTTCCTATTTGTCTGCTTTTTTTCTTCCTCTTTCCGCCATCTCAACCTGGGGCCATCTCGATTTGGGGTTAACACCTTAATAAGTAGATAGTTAAGGACTACTACTCGTTGCCCTTCATTGATCAAATTTTGGACCAATTAGCAGATAGGAAAATATATTCATTTATGGATTGCTTTGTGGGATACAACCAGATGGCAATTGCAAAAGAAGATAAGCTGAAAAAACTTTCATTACTATCTTTAATACCTTTGTATACCATGTGATGGCCTTTGGTTTATGCAATGCACTTGGTTCATGGCAACAAACAACAGATAAGACCTTTGGTGATATCTCCCCAGATGAGTTGAGAGTATTTATCGATGACCTGGGGCCAGCCACCATAAGAGAAAGGCAGTTGATTATTCTAAGAAAGTGTTTTGAGTAATGTAGACAATTTTGCATAGCTCTTAACCCACAGAAGTCCGTCTTCAAGGGGCGAAAACTTTTATATATTTTCAATAGCCACAATGCATAGTATTAGCTATTGTTTAGCCCAAATATGGGTGGAAAAATGGTATCATTCGATTGCCTTTGCTAGTCAAAAGTTGGGCATATCGGAAATCAACTATACCTATATGGAGAAGTTGTGCCTTGCAATGGTATTTGCGACTAAAAAATTTAGGTACTATGTCATCCTCTATGATGTTACAATAGAGGCATGGTAATTCACGTTAAGAAAGGTTATATGAGGGATGATGGATATAAATGGCCTTAAGGGGTAGGGAAAACCCTAACCCTAGCTAGGCATAGGCTATATAAACAGCCTATGGGTCACTATCAAGTGTGAGATAGAGTGTACCCAAGTTGTACCTTGAACAACTTAGTAAACAAGATTTTGTTCTTGTACTTTGAGCTCCTATCTCCCTCTTATGCATACGTTTGTTGCTGCAACTCTAGTTTTTCACATGGTATTAGAGCCTCCTCTCATCCTTTCAGCTTTTCAAACCTTAGCCTCACTAAGTGCATAAGAAAATCTTCATTTCTCTCATCTTGGACCTTCAAACTCCATAGCCAGCTTGACCCCCTAACCTTGGAGGACCTGTGGAAGCCAAAGGAGAGCATTTCATCTCCTAGCTTCAATTGAAAACTTCTTTCTTGACACAAGGCAACCAGTCTTGGCATATCAAAGGGCAACATTGGGCAGCGTGGAAGATGACATTAAGCAAATCGTCAAATTGGCATAGATCTACAGACATCGACTTCCAGAGATCAGACCGGATTGTAGATGCAGCAATCCCTCCAACAACCATAGGGCTTACAAAGCCCCCACAGTGAGCTATCTCCCTCTAAGAGGGTTTGCTGAAATTCTTCCTGTATTGGCTGAAATCAACCAAACCCTAACTGTCAGTTTCCTGGCAGCCATAGCTACGAAGCTTCAAGTTTTTTCATCCTTTAAAATTTTCAATGTTTGAGCACTAACAGTGATTCTAATCACTGATTAATCCTATCCAAAGTTAGTTGAAGGTCTGAAAGCTCCATTTCAATGCTCTTACACTTGATGGATCCCTTTAATTCATCAAACACTTTACATCTTACATCTCAAGTGGCATAAAACTTGAGATGAGTGCTTATAAGCACTAATGGTGCATTGTACAATCATGTTTCTTACTAAATGTTGACTTAATATGGTTTTTATCAGAAAATTAAATTTATCAAAGTGCTCTATAACATTTATCCCTTTTTGCTTGGTTGTAAGGCTATGTGTACAAATATAAACACATAGACCATATCCAAACATTAGTCTGTTGGTACATCAGAGATATGAGTGTTATTGTACTCTCCTCTGATTCATCTAAGAGCATAGAATTAATCGATAAGCCATGCTCCACCAAAAACTCCACTAATAGGCCACATTATCAGGAAGAGCCTGAAGTCTAGTCAAAGCTCACCTCGTTGAAACCTAGAAAAACAGTACATCCTAAATCCAGGATTGTTTGAAGAACAAGACCTCCTAAATCCTATCTTGAGATATTGCATATGTATGATTTCCAACCATTCTCAACTCTAAAATTTTAAAACCTGGCTATCAGTTCTATTATTCGATTGTACTTGGCCACCTGTAAAGGATTAGACATTGCCATTGCTTTAAGGCAATTGGTAAGACCTTCCTACAATGGCCATGGCCTATGCAGATGTAAGGCCTCAAATTCACAAATTTAATGGAAAATATTTCCATCCTTGGAAAGTCTTGGTAAAATACAAAATGATGGAAAGAGGCTACTGGACCTTCATAAAAGGGACCAAAGTAATTGACCCATCCAATCCCCTTGATGTAGAAGATGATGAATGGGCTCAGGCCATCATCATGCTTCATTTAGATGAATATTTAATTCATCACATTGACCAACTCTTAATTGCCAAAGAAAAGTGGGATGAGCCTGAAAGGCTTTACGGTGCTACATGGAAGAACTCCAATATATTTCTCAAGATTGAGTTCTTCAGCTTGAAATACAAATAGGGAGAAGATCTAAGCAAGTTTCTTTCACATATGAAGGGGCTTATGGCACGGCTTGCCTCCGTTCAAGCACCCATCCATGATGATGATGCCATTGCCATCCTGCTAAAGTCTACGAAGAAGGTTTTTCCAACCCTTGTGACTACCCTAACTAATATCCGAACCTAACTTTGGCAAGTACCATCCAGTATTGCTTGGATGAAGAGAAGAGAAACCATACTGAAGGAACGTCAACAGTCACTTGCCGTGAGCAAGTATTAGTCCATACTGCTTCTACTAAGTGCTCCTTTTGTCACAAAAAAGGCATATTGTAAGCAATTGCTGAAAGAAATACCCTGACAAAATGAAGTGCAACAAATACAAAAAGACAAGGCATATCACCAGTATAAGTGTCCCAATGTTCCACCAGTATCTAAGGAATTAGAGGCCAACTTTGCCTCCCAATCCACAGATGATCCACTTTTTTGAGTCTTTTAACATTCTCTACCTATGAATATCCTTGTAGCCTGATTTATAAAGGCATCCCAGTTGATTGAGGGGGGGAACTTTAACATGTCTTGTGATGCAATGCCACCCTGGCATTGAGGGGGGGTGTTATAATATAGGCATGGGAATTCACCTTAAGTAAGGGTATATGAGGGCTGATGGATGTAAATGGACTTAAGGGGTAGGGGAAACCCTAACCCTAGCTAGGCAAAGGCTATCCTATGAGTCACTATCAAGTGTGAGATAGAGTGTACCCAAGTTGTACCTTGAGCAACTTAGTAAACAAGATTTTGTTCTTGTACTTTGAGCTCCTATCTCCCTCTTGATCTCCCTCTTGTGTACACTTTTCTTGCTGCAACTCTGGTTTTTCACATATAAAAATGTAGTATTTTATACGAAAGGCGGAAGGGATTAGATTGTTGATGAACAAGCTACAACCACCTGATCGTTTAGCAAAGTACTTAATCACTTTGCAAGAGTTTGATTATGAGATTAGAAGTAAGCCATCGAAGTTGTAGGGCATCGTTGAATGCCTTGTGGATTTCAGGAAACCAAAGGAGACTTTGGGTGAAGGAAGAGATATGGAGATATTGTTTAAAATTGATACAACCTCCATTCCATCCTAGTATGCTGCCATATTGCACTAGTTATCTACAGGAGAGGCTGGAGCCACTTTATCAAAGTCTGAGAAGAGGAAAATTAGACAGCAGGCTTTGAAATTTACCTTGATCATAGGAACATTATATTGGCAAGGGTTGATGATGTTTATTCACTGATGTGTTATGCATGATGAGGTTTTGTTTATCTTGGAAGAGTGCCATGACTTCGCTTATGGAGGGCACTTTGTTGGGCAGTTGACTACACAAAAAGCTTTAAGAGCTAGATATTGGTGGCCATCCATTTTTCAAGATTCATTTGAATATGTTAAGAGATGCGATATATGTCAAAGACATGACAGTAGGGAGAATAGGAAGTAGCCACTGACTCCTATTATGGCTATATTACCATTTGAAAAGTGGGGCATTGATTTTGTGGGTCCTATTACCTTATCATCTTTTTTGCACAGAAGAGATACATCATAGTGGCAACTAACTATTTTACAAAGTGGTTAGAAGCACAAGCGATGAAGAAGGAGGATGCAAAGGAGACTGCTAGCTTCCTACTTGAGTAGATTATCTGCCGATTTGGTCCACCAAAGGAATTAGTATCGGACTGAGGAACACATTTTCTAAACAAGATGATTAAGAGCTTGACTAAAGCATGGCAGATTAAGCACAATAAGATGACTCCTTATAACCCACATGCGAATGGACAAGTTGAAAGCACTAATAAATAGCTTTGTGGGTATCCTGTCAAAGATAATGTCAGAGAAGAAACGAGATTGGGATAAGAAAGTATATGTGACTGTGTGGGCGTATAACACAACCTTTAAGCGAGCTACAGGCCACATCCCATTCAAGTTAGTTTATGGGGAGGAGTGCATTTTACCCCTCGAGATTGAGTTGCCAACCATAAGATTTGCAATCAACCATTCTTTGGGGGATGGAGATGCACTCTTTGAGTGCTTTATGAGTTTTGCACACCTAGATGAACTCAAATTGAGGTAGCTACATGATTTAAAAGTGAAGAAATATACCTTCAAGAAAGGGCAGTTAGTTGTATATTATGATGCGCGTAGGGAGCTGTTTCCAGGAAAACTTGATCCCAAATGGGATAGTCACTACAAGATCATTAAGATAGGGAAAAACAAGTCCACAGCATTACTGACAAATCTTAGGGAGTGGAGTTTAAAAATAAGGTTAATCTTAATAAGATTAAACCTTATTATCTCTAAATATACTAATGAAATAAAAGCCTTACAGGTCAATGTTGGGCTGATTAGAAACCTGAAGAGATGAAAGTGGTTGATGGGGCAGCTAATTCCTTATCTAGAACACCCATACTTAGAGCAAAGATACCATCAGGGGAAGTTTATCTAGTGGAGCAAAGGATATAAAGTGATTGAGCAAGAGGATAGATCATTTGTTTGAGAAATCAAAGTTTTCTGCCACCATCACTGCTTTATAGATTCTGAAGAGCATCCATGTAGCATATAATGATGATGGTGGGATGGAGCCTATAGTTCATCCTCTAAACATCTTGAATTTTATTTATCATAATTACGAGTAGAAGGGTTGATGATGACTGATTGTGTGAACCCATTGTGGACGTACACATTGTACTTCAACGGAGCATTGAGGGGTCCCACCAAGAAAGGGAATATAGGGGTAGTTATTAGAGATTCTCGACATCGTGTCGTGATGAAATTAGTAGCTTATCTCGGGGCAAGATTTACCAATAACATGGAGGAGTATAAAGCTTTGATCATGGGACTAAACATTGCTAAAAGAGATTGTATCCGTTAGTTATTTTAGTAAAAGGGGATTCCCAGTTGGTATTCAACCAACTAAATGGGACTTAAATAGTACGAAATCCCATTCATTCTATGTATTATTACACTGCTATGACTGAATCAATTTGCGGACTCATTAGCAAACTTTTCTTATGAAGACGATATTTTCTTCAATTATGGTCCCAGTCTGGATATCTCTATTAATGATGAGATAGTAGGACCCGATTGATTGTGGGGGCTTTTATTAGAACATGCCCTATATGGCAGGCGATGGTTAGTATGGGTAATGCAAAAAGTAGCTGAGACCCATTTGCCTTTGTTATCTTGGACTGATAGGCTGGTCAGATGACACGTTATGTGTACACCTCTTGCTATATATGCAAGAGGTATGGGTCACAATTTAATGCATTTAAATTAGAGCTTGGGGCCCTAATTTCTCCTTGGAATGGAGTGTTTGGTTGTATATCAATGTCCCTCCAAGGAGGGTTGTATATGAGTTAAAATGTTATATTTCAATAGGCCAAGAGGGCCGGTTTTGTTGGTTGTGAAACATTATATTTCTTCAGAAAGAAAGAGGGCCATATGTCTATTTGGTGCAGGTACGTTTAATAGTTTTCTATTTTAATAGTTGCATTACACAGGTTGGACAAAGTGCTTGGAGGGAGCTTTTGCTACGTGGAAGCTCCTTGTGGCCATTCCAGGTGGTATCATTGCCTTTCCAAGTTTTTCCCTTGAGCTAATAATGCTATATGTGTATATGAGGATTACTTTCTTTTTTGTTGTGGGGACCTGCAATCAAGGCATGAAGTCCTCCTAGGGTTTGGTTAGGTATATCTAGGGGAGATTTGAATAGTTGTCTACCTCTTTTTAGGACATTGTTAGGCGATAGACGTGTGATAGAGGGTAGTCCTTGTGATCCTATCCTTCCTACTTACTAGGCAGCTCTTCTAGGAGTCCCTGTTAGTAGTGAGGCAATTAGAGAAGCTTGCCAAATTATCAAAGAAAAATTAAGTTTTGAATATATCTCTAGGAAAAAATTACAGAGGTGTGTAAAAAGGGGTTCTAACCCCTCAATAAGAAAAATAAGAAAAATGAATAAAAATCCTACAAGGAGCTGCTTATCACCTTACGGAGGCCTAGTAGGTTCCTAGAACCTAGGGCCTTGATGCCTTGTCTTCCTAGGGGTAACAGCTATCAGAAAAGAAAAGAAAGGAAGGTTGGAGTGAAAATAAAAGTGAGCCAATGAAAATGATTAAGTGTCACCTCGCGAGTACTTGGTAGGTTCTTGAGTACCGAGTTAGGACTTGAGGCTGATACCCTATTCATCTTGGGTCACTCTATGCTCAACTCTCTCCTTTTTACACACTCAAGAGTATGGAAACCTTGGGAAGAAAATGTGTTATAAGAAAAATATGATGACCAGGCTATAGGAGTCCTCGTCTAGTAGGAGGTCTTGGTCCAGTTATCCTAAGTTAGATAGGTAGTTTAGACCACCACCAAGATGACCTCTTTGATAGGCTTTTTAGCCAGTCCATGTTAGAACAACTGGTTAACAACTCATTCTAGATTTTTGTCAGATTATGTTGGGCCTATCCCTTGTGGATTCTCATGCCTTGATTAGGGTGAGAGCTATGGAGTGTTTTGTTGTACATTTTTTGTATAAGCTTGATGCTCTTTATGGTTATGTTTGTGCATATCAGTTTATGGGATTCGATAGGCTGAGTTATCCTATCCCATGGTCGCCAATGAGAGTGGATTTTAAAGCCCATTAAAGTGCGGAAAAGAAGTGGAGAAGTGCAAATTCAAGGTGGGAATTGAACCTCATTGGAAGCAGCAAAGACGGATTTGCCAATTTTTACAAGCCACGGAAGATGGGATTTAAAAGCAGTTTTGAAGAGCACTTGCAAATTTTTCATAAATTTTCCAGATGCCAGATTGAGCTAGTGCAAGTGATCAGCAATTCAGGACCTCAAGAAAAACTGGCAGAAATTTCCAGCACTCGATTTGGACGACAAACGGGCAAGATTTGCAAGTCGGGCAATGCCAAAGGCAAAAGGGCCAAAGTTTTGGGCATGGCCCTTTGGGGGGGCCTTGGGCCCCTTTAAAAAAATTCAAATTTGGGGGGGGGGGGGGGGTTTGAAATGGCGTGGCATTGCAATCGTTGCCCCCTCCTTCACGTGATGATTTGGGGGTGAGAGCCATTATAGGCCTGTAAGCAACACCCCCAACAGATCTCAGCCATGGATTTCTTGAAATTTTTGCCTCTAATTGCCAGTCTTTGTTCGTGAAATGACTACTTGGATGCAGAGATTAGAAATCAATCTTTCTCTCTCCTCCTTCTCCCTCCTCTAAGAGGCATCACACATAGAGAATCAAGAAGGAAGAAGGGATGAAGGATGCTTGTCTGCCATGGACGGATTGCTACAAGATCAAAATAATGCTAAGAGGAAATGTCCAACACTATTTGGGAATCAATGATGGGTCCGTGGGCTGCTCCGAAACCATTTTTAATAACATGTAACATGCAAATAAGCAGTATGCTTAATTTTTACAAAGAAAATTTCATTGTTTTGATGTTTGATGGCTTTAATGATGTGCACATGAAAAGAAAATTTGTATGAATCATGTTTGAAGTATGTTTGAGGGTTGCACATGATAAAACATAAAACTCATGGTCGTAATTAATAATTTAAAACTCGAAATGTGTCTTTTAAAAGGGAAAATGAGGGTTTCTTCCATTTCGGGTTAAGAAATGAGGTTCATATGGGATGAAAAACTGATAAAAACCAGTGTTTAGTCAATATGTTTAGTCAAGACACATAAATCGGAGAATACCACATTTTTATGAACAAATAAATGAGGAAAAATAATGAAAATTTTAGTTTTTGTGCATAAAAAATTAGGAAAAAATATAATTTATATTTGTTAACATATAACAAGGTTGGTGCATGAGGGATGATAAGCCTTAGTCAAGCCTTGTTCCTATGTCAGAGTATGGGTTTTATCCATTTTTACATGAAAAACTACATAATAATGAATGGTACACCTATCCAATGAATGCAAAACCTAAACGATAGGTGGGAAGAGGGGTTGAAAAGTGAGCAGTTGCTGACAATGTTTTAAATTATGATTTATTTGATCATGCATAGCATATAGACCGATCACTATTTAAATTTAAGAGAGATTGGTAGCACGAGGAAACTCAGTGCTAGTCTCTAGCAGTGCCACAATTATGAGTAGCTTGGAAATCATTAAAGGATTGTTTTTGCACCTCATGTTGCTGTTCTTTTATCATAAAATGTTTGAGCAGAGGTGTGTCATCCACAATTGCATTATGCATATCACATGGTAACTCCTGGATGCATATCAATTGATTGCTAAACATGTGACCTACACTGAGTTGTGATGAAACCCAAGCTGTAGCTAGATGATCGAATCTTTGGAAAATTGTCAAATGAGGAAATTTGTATCCTAAAACATTTAAAATATATAAGAGTGGAGTGTGTTCGTATGTGGTTTATGTTAGAGCAACACATCTTGAAGCCAATCCTCGAGGTGTAGGAGAGCTGCAGTGGGGCCACAACATCTAGCTGGAGGGATGCCTCCTTTATGGTTGTATCACGATGGTGTACTACACCAAGATGTGTGGGATCTCTCTTTGAGGAGTAAGGAAGGGAAATCGTTGGGACTACATTCCACTACAAACACAATATCTACATGAGCAATTACAGCAATGTGTCCCTTAGACACTCTTGTCTGTGAGGCCATGTGGGGTTTTCTTGTGAGTGTTAGAGAGGCTCAGCTAGTGCCTATAGCTAGTGCCAGGCCCGTTTTAGGTCCCAACAGCACCCATGTGTACTCATGTGTCTCTTGCTTATCTCTGTCTTTCATGCCCACCTTGTGAAAAGGGAGGGTTGATGGGAGCAAGAAGAAGAGATGTGACACCCATGGTACATCTAACCCAACCCTAGAATCCATTACACAAGTAAATCCCCCCATACATGATAGCATGCACAAGTGAATACTTGTGAGAAGCCTTATGTCCCTATGGGCATCCACATAACTAGGATACACTTACGTATACTTGTGTGCACTAGTGTTACTGTGGGTGCATTGGTGTGCACTTGCTTAAAGGAAAATAACATGTAAATTTTTTCTAAATAAAATAATCCTTTGGTTGATCGCACATGGCACCTTACATTTTTTGAGGTGACCCCCTTCCCCTTGAGGTATTCTTCAAGCATACACTTCATGTAGTCAAGCATATGCATCAAGCTTTAATCCCAAATAGCAAAGATACATGCTCAAATTTCAAGACAATAATATTTAACCGGCATACACTATTTTCCCCTATTTTAAATAGTTCATGGAAGCCACAAAATCCTTCCTTTGCTACTCCCTATTAGTACCTTGAAGGTCTAAGAGTAATCAACCATATTCTTTGCTGTAAAAGGCTTTAGTTATGCATGGGATATGGTTCCTTCTCCTCTATGATTGATACCATCCCTTCCTGCCTTGTTTATGCCAATTTTTGGCACATTGGATGCTGCCCCAAACTCCCCCCCTTTCTCTACGGTTGCCCCTTTTTCCTAAGTTCCACAAGTTCACCCTATCTCTACAAGGTCACATGCAATCCATCTCCTAGTTAGCGACTTACTTGATTTTCCCTTCTCCTCTTGAGTTTAAATTTATTACTTGAAACTAATTCATTGGGCCAAAACTTTGGACTATTTCTAGCTCTCATGTAACCTCTCTTGTCATGTCATGTCCTAAGTATAGATCCCTACCTGCATGAAGTTGATAGGATCTCATTTGTCTTCATAGTGTGGACATAAAATCATATGGCATCCACTCCCTCCAAACCTGCACATCCTCTAGCATGTGGTAAACTATCATTCTTCTACAATTTTAGAGCCCTCCCTATCTAACTCAAGATTCTCATCCTCATCCTCATCCTCAACACTATCTTGGATACATGTATCCAACTCCAATTCCTCATATGCATTAGACTCACATCTCTTGAAGACTTTGATCCACTTCCCTACAATAGGTATCCTCAAGCATGTACCACCTAACTCACTAAGGGAGTAGCTAGCATTATCATGCAGAGTTCAAGGTTAGTACTTTGCATCCACCATGATTAGGCCAAGAATTTATAATTTAAGATAACCATGTCTTAAATTGCTCATAACTTTGGATCTATAACTTGGATCACCAAGCTTTCTAAAGAAAAATTGTATCTCAATTCCAAATTACAACTTCCTTGAAGACACTAGAGCTAAATTTCCAAAGCTTCAGTTTGAAAAAAGCTTTGTGTATCATGTAATTCACTTTCCTTGCATGCAACCTTCTATAGACCTCGATATTCCAAAGTGTGTATCTTCCCCCACATACTGAATTGGTTCACTATACCAAACTTGATAAACCTCTTCCTTAGGTGTGAAAGTACACCTAGATGTGTTGCACATAATCAAAGATTCTTTGATTACACTAGATTTTCAAATTACCAAATTTGCCCTACAACTACTAAGTATAGTAACCTAGTTGAAGAGCACCCTACCACGGCACAACATGAACCTCGAATCGGCTAGGTAGAGGCTACAAATGGCTTGCTCGCCATTAAAACTTGCAAGGAAAACACTCCTTCTCACCAAGAGGCTATAGTCTCATAATACACAAGAGAGAGGCATACAAGAAATTGGAAAATTCTTCCATCCTCACCCTCTTCCCCTTCCTCACTCTCCATAAAATCTAGCAATGAAGCACAAGAGAAAGAAATAAGAACAAGAAGGCAAGTGTTGTGCCAAAATGAGAGAGGGAGAAATGAAGCGTGAAAGGAGAAGATAAAGGAAGGGAGAGGTTGTAACCACCTCAACCTCCCACCTCCTCAAATCCCATGATTGCAACCACCCTTTTCCTTTTCTTGCATTATAAAATTCAAAATTGCATATATGGACTAAGGTCTTAGAGACCCTTCTTAGCATGAGACAAAAGTATTTGACCATCTCTTTTCGTAGGACAATATTTTATAATGTGAGCCTTTTGGACTATACATTTTACATTGCTTCATATTTGAATTTTTGCCAAGAGTTACAAAAGAAAAATGCTATTTCACAAAAGATGTTCCCATGTTGAGCACATTTTGGTGCCTTTATTTGCACAAATTTCTTGGTTATCATTCCTCCCACGCTTAAGTGTGAAGCGTCCCCGCGAACGAATTGGAGAAGAACCACAATCAACTCTTTGAAAAACTTCATCTTTATCTTTTTTTCTTCATTGTCTTTAAATTGCCATTGGATTTGGAAAGGAAATAACACACAAAAGAAAAACACACAACTAGGATGGGGAGCCTACTTTACAAGCACATCACATAAAACCACAAGCAAAGCCCGAAAGATAGGATTCTTCAATAATTTTGCATGCAAAAGCAACATCACACTTAGCATAGATTGAAAGACAACCAAACATGAGGCACAGTAATAGAATCCTAAAAAGATATGAAGATGAAGCATGCGCTCACAAAGGATACCGCAATAGTGTTCTCCACTGGAAAAAAATTATGTTCGAAAAGGAAAGGAAGGTAAGTTTTATGAAAATCTAAAAGAAAAAAAATTGATGAAAAGGAAATTCTTGGAAATTTGTTATGTGTAATGGATGATGGTCTTGGTGTAAAAAGGGTAAAAGGAAGACATGCATATGAACCAATAACAAGCTATTTGTTAAAAGGGATTAATGATTAAGGTTGCTTTTGTTGATTTTCAAGGTCTTCTTGGATTGGCTTGTGACGCCACGTGAAGATAAGGGAGAAAAAGATGATGTCTGTCGCAGGTCCCAATGGATAATTGGTTAGTGTCGATGCTGTTTAGGCTGCCATTATGGTGGTGATAGAAGAGCGAGGTGAGAGACAAATAGCCAGTCGTGATAGAGGCTTGTCGATAAGGGAGAGGGGGAGTAAAATTGACAATTACGGGATGCCCTTGTGGTTGAAGAGCCGCCGAATGCAGCTACAATGCTAGGGGAAACAACCTCCAAATCGGGTAGGATAGGGGACCCCAAATTGCATGCATAGGCTTGTCGAGAGGTAGGAGAAAATATCGGACGACCGCCAAGCTTGGAGCCTCGCTTCGGCATTTGGGTTGAGCTTGACGAAGCAAGAAGAATCTCATACACACAGAACCATCAGTTAGCCTATCTTTCGCAATTTGCCTTGTACGCCCACGCATCATTGATCTCCTCTCTTTCATTCTCCTCTAGTGGCTCAACAAGATTGTCCTCATCCCATGCTCTTTTCCTCAAAATGCAGTAAAGAAAAATCATATTCCATGGCCAAAATACACTTGTAAATCTGTTCTTCTTGCAAGTTCCATGAGACCACATCTTTCCCAGCCAGTGCACGAAATGAAGAGCACCGTGGCACGGCACAACATGAACATCAAACTGGCTAGGTAAAGGTTGCAAATGACTTATTGGCCATGAAACCTGCAAGGAAAACACTCCTTCTCACCAAGAATCCGTAGTCTCATAATACACAAGAGAGAGGCACATAAGAGTTTGGAAAAATCTTCCATCCTCACCCTCTTCCTCTTCCTCACTCTCCATAAAATCTAGCAATGAAGCACAAGAGAAAGAAACAAGAACAAGAAGGCAAGTGTTGTGCCAAAATGAGAGAGGGAGAAATGAAGCGTGAAAGGAGAAGATAAAGGAAGAGAGAGGTTGTAACCACCTCAACCTCCCACCTCCTCGAATCCCATGATTGCAACCACCCTTTTCCTTTTCTTGCATTATAAAATTCAAATTTGTATACATGGACTAAGCTCTTAGAGACCCTTCTTAGCATGTGACAAAAGTGTTTGACCATCCCTTTTCGTAGGACAATATTTTATAATGCGAGCCTTTTGGACTATACATTTTACATTGCTTCATATTTGAAATTTACCAAGAGTTACAAAAGAAAAATGCTATTTCACAAAAGATGTTCCCACGTTGAGCACATTTTGGTGCCTTTATTTGCACAAATTTCTTGGTTATCATTCCTCCCACGCTTAAGTGTGAAGCGTCCCCGCGAACGAATTGGAGAAGAACCACAATCAACTCTTTGAAAAACTTCATCTTTATCTTTTTTTCTTCATTGTCTTTAAATTGCCATTGGATTTGGAAAGGAAATAACACACAAAAGAAAAACACACAACTAGGATGGGGAGCCTACTTTACAAGCACATCACATAAAACCACAAGCAAAGCCCGAAAGATAGGATTCTTCAACAATTTTGCATGCAAAAGCAACATCACACTTAGCATAGATTGAAAGACAACCAAACATGAGGCACAGTAATAGAATCCTAAAAAGATATGAAGATGAAGCATGCGCTCACAAAGGATACCGCAATAGTGTTCTCCACTGGAAAAAAATTATGTTCGAAAAGGAAAGGAAGGTAAGTTTTATGAAAATCTAAAAGAAAAAAAATTGATGAAAAGGAAATTCTTGGAAATTTGTTATGTGTAATGGATGATGGTCTTGGTGTAAAAAGGGTAAAAGGAAGACATGCATATGAACCAATAACAAGCTATTTGTTAAAAGGGATTAATGATTAAGGTTGCTTTTGTTGATTTTCAAGGTCTTCTTGGATTGGCTTGTGACGCCACGTGAAGATAAGGGAGAAAAAGATGATGTCTGTCGCAGGTCCCAATGGATAATTGGTTAGTGTCGATGCTGTTTAGGCTGCCATTATGGTGGTGATAGAAGAGCGAGGTGAGAGACAAATAGCCAGTCGTGATAGAGGCTTGTCGATAAGGGAGAGGGGGAGTAAAATTGACAATTACGGGATGCCCTTGTGGTTGAAGAGCCGCCGAATGCAGCTACAATGCTAGGGGGAACAACCTCCAAATCGGGTAGGACAGGGGACCCCAAATTGCATGCATAGGCTTGTCGAGAGGTAGGAGAAAATATCGGACGACCGCCAAGCTTGGAGCCTCGCTTCGGCATTTGGGTTGAGCCTGACGAAGCAAGAAGAATCTCATACACACAGAACCATCAGTTAGCCTATCTTTCGCAATTTGCCTTGTACGCCCACGCATCATTGATCTCCTCTCTTTCATTCTCCTCTAGTGGCTCAACAAGATTGTCCTCATCCCTTGCTCTTTTCCTCGAAATGCAGTAAAGAAAAATCATATTCCATGGCCAAAATACACTTGTAAATCTGTTCTTCTTGCAAGTTCCATGAGACCACATCTTTCCCAGCCAGTGCACGAAATGAAGAGCACCGTGGTACGGCACAACATGAACATCAAACTGGCTAGGTAAAGGTTGCAAATGACTTATTGGCCATGAAACCTGCAAGGAAAACACTCCTTCTCACCAAGAATCCGTAGTCTCATAATACACAAGAGAGAGGCACATAAGAGTTTGGAAAAATCTTCCATCCTCACCCTCTTCCTCTTCCTCACTCTCCATAAAATCTAGCAATGAAGCACAAGAGAAAGAAACAAGAACAAGAAGGCAAGTGTTGTGCCAAAATGAGAGAGGGAGAAATGAAGCGTGAAAGGAGAAGATAAAGGAAGAGAGAGGTTGTAACCACCTCAACCTCCCACCTCCTCGAATCCCACGATTGCAACCACCCTTTTCCTTTTCTTGCATTATAAAATTCAAATTTGCATACATGGACTAAGCTCTTAGAGACCCTTCTTAGCATGTGACAAAAGTGTTTGACCATCCCTTTTCGTAGGACAATATTTTATAATGCGAGCCTTTTGGACTATACATTTTACATTGCTTCATATTTGAAATTTACCAAGAGTTACAAAAGAAAAATGCTATTTCACAAAAGATGTTCCCACGTTGAGCACATTTTGGTGCCTTTATTTGCACAAATTTCTTGGTTATCATTCCTCCCACGCTTAAGTGTGAAGCGTCCCCGCGAACGAATTGGAGAAGAACCACAATCAACTCTTTGAAAAACTTCATCTTTATCTTTTTTTCTTCATTGTCTTTAAATTGCCATTGGATTTGGAAAGGAAATAACACACAAAAGAAAAACACACAACTAGGATGGGGAGCCTACTTTACAAGCACATCACATAAAACCACAAGCAAAGCCCGAAAGATAGGATTCTTCAACAATTTTGCATGCAAAAGCAACATCACACTTAGCATAGATTGAAAGACAACCAAACATGAGGCACAGTAATAGAATCCTAAAAAGATATGAAGATGAAGCATGCGCTCACAAAGGATACCGCAATAGTGTTCTCCACTGGAAAAAAATTATGTTCGAAAAGGAAAGGAAGGTAAGTTTTATGAAAATCTAAAAGAAAAAAAATTGATGAAAAGGAAATTCTTGGAAATTTGTTATGTGTAATGGATGATGGTCTTGGTGTAAAAAGGGTAAAAGGAAGACATGCATATGAACCAATAACAAGCTATTTGTTAAAAGGGATTAATGATTAAGGTTGCTTTTGTTGATTTTCAAGGTCTTCTTGGATTGGCTTGTGACGCCACGTGAAGATAAGGGAGAAAAAGATGATGTCTGTCGCAGGTCCCAATGGATAATTGGTTAGTGTCGATGCTGTTTAGGCTGCCATTATGGTGGTGATAGAAGAGCGAGGTGAGAGACAAATAGCCAGTCGTGATAGAGGCTTGTCGATAAGGGAGAGGGGGAGTAAAATTGACAATTACGGGATGCCCTTGTGGTTGAAGAGCCGCCGAATGTAGCTACAATGCTAGGGGGAACAACCTCCAAATCGGGTAGGACAGGGGACCCCAAATTGCATGCATAGGCTTGTCGAGAGGTAGGAGAAAATATCGGACGACCGCCAAGCTTGGAGCCTCGCTTCGGCATTTGGGTTGAGCCTGACGAAGCAAGAAGAATCTCATACACACAGAACCATCAGTTAGCCTATCTTTCGCCATTTGCCTTGTACGCCCACGCATCATTGATCTCCTCTCTTTCATTCTCCTCTAGTGGCTCAACAAGATTGTCCTCATCCCTTGCTCTTTTCCTCGAAATGCAGTAAAGAAAAATCATATTCCATGGCCAAAATACACTTGTAAATCTGTTCTTCTTGCAAGTTCCATGAGACCACATCTTTCCCAGCCAGTGCACGAAATGAAGAGCACCGTGGCACGGCACAACATGAATATCAAACTGGCTAGGTAAAGGTTGCAAATGACTTATTGGCCATGAAACCTGCAAGGAAAACACTCCTTCTCACCAAGAATCCATAGTCTCATAATACACAAGAGAGAGGCACATAAGAGTTTGGAAAAATCTTCCATCCTCACCCTCTTCCTCTTCCTCACTCTCCATAAAATCTAGCAATGAAGCACAAGAGAAAGAAACAAGAACAAGAAGGCAAGTGTTGTGCCAAAATGAGAGAGGGAGAAATGAAGCGTGAAAGGAGAAGATAAAGGAAGAGAGAGGTTGTAACCACCTCAACCTCCCACCTCCTCGAATCCCACGATTGCAACCACCCTTTTCCTTTTCTTGCATTATAAAATTCAAATTTGTATACATGGACTAAGCACTTAGAGACCCTTCTTAGCATGTGACAAAAGTGTTTGACCATCCCTTTTCGTAGGACAATATTTTATAATGCGAGCCTTTTGGACTATACATTTTACATTGCTTCATATTTGAAATTTACCAAGAGTTACAAAAGAAAAATGCTATTTCACAAAATATGTTCCCATGTTGGGCACATTTTGGTGCCTTTATTTGCACAAATTTCCTAGTTATTACTAGTCTATGAAGTGTCAAAATCTCACTTATGCATCTCCAAGAAATCATGCACACAAATATACCACCACTAGGATTAAAAACCTAGATACATGTCATCCACATCAACACATAGTTAACCCAAGAACTCCCTCCTAGATCATAGGGCATCAAAAGTACATACAACCCAAATAGCATATATCACTCTACATACAAATCCACAAAAGCCATAAGGCCACTAGGCTCAAAAGTTAGCATTACAATTTCCAACCTCCCTTTTGCAATTAGTTTACTTGGTTTTGGTACATCAAACATAGCTATAGTTATATCAACACCATGCATAGAGAAGCATACATCCTTGTCTACTCTGTCATCATGTGTATCAAAGTATAAAATCTGTCTCGAGCAACCATAAAGAAGTATCCTACATGACAAATATCTCACTAATATATGTTTGGGAATCACTTTGCAATATATCATCTTAGGCTTGTAGGGATTGCATTACTTCACAATTGAATAATCAATCATTGATGTTGTATTTTGTGCATCCACATTCAAAATATCATCTTTACTCCATAGCAAGATTTCTTCTACACTCATAATCAAAGCATCCTCTTCAATACATTGTCAATGTATTAGCTACATTTACAAGCAAAGCATGTGCATCACCCTCAAGTAATAGATTCTCCTCTACCACTGTATTTACAATATGCTCAGGTAATACATATGCTAGAAACACATTTCCAACATTAGAAAACTCATCCATCATTATGATGAATCTTTCTTGCTTCTCTTTAAGTGTTACTACAAACAACTAAGTTTTCAACCAATACATCAGTATTTGCATCCTTAGCACAACCACTTTTTTAGCATTAACTATATTCAAAATGGCAGCATTTTCATCCCCATAAGTAGCATGTATGCCTTGTAAGCCAAGATCTTCTTCTAAATATAAAGCACCTCCCCAAGAGTAAATTCCACCCTTCTATTGAGAATATGCTCTTCAAAAACTTTCTTTATATTTATTGTAGTCTCAATGTGGGAATGTGTAATTGGGTTTGAGCACTACTGCCACAGAATGGAGTGTGGTCATACTCAGAGTCGACATAGGTGGACATCAACATTCTAGTGTATAGTCAACGTCCAAGGTTCAGAGCTTGACATAGTCACAACAATGAAATCAAATTCCAAAGTGTACTCAATTGATCAAACTCAAATACATATTGCTATATGAAAATAACAATACAACTGTCTCAATAGAGACGAAAAGTGATATTGACACATTATTCGAGAACAACTTGTGAAGGATCACAGAACCTTCATGAATTCAAGACAGCTAAGGATTATAACAATGGTAGTACTATTGCCAGACGTTGTGACCAAGGACAAAAAAAGAGTTAGCTCTACTACTAGATATCACTCAAGATGCCAGTCAAGGGACTGACCAAAGGGACTCTAGAAAGGTTTAATAGTCAAGCATGGGAGCCCTTTTCCTTGAATCCTAATTTCCCTTGGGCACTAGATCCTTGAGCTCCTAGATTGTGCCACCCTTGATCTCCTCGCTCCCTTCCTTATATAGCATGTTGTGCCTGTTGCGAAATTCTCTTTGCCCATGTGTTGTGTTGATGGTTTTTACTGCTCCTACACTCATCGGCTCATTAATACGCTGCTGGCGGCTCCTAGCTTTAAAGGCCACTAACTACCACCATCTTTAACATTGGCATGCACGGTGGACTCAAACCCATACAATTACTTTTTGCTGATATCACTTTTCTCCTCTGTGTTGTTAGGTGCATTGTCTTGCAAATCTGGTCTGCTGTGGGTGGAGGTGGGGAATGAGGATCAGAGGCGGGATGGGATGCAATAAGGGGGAGGTGGGTTGGGATTTGGTGGAGACCAGAGGTGGAGTGCTACCGGGCAGGGGGGTTGGTGTTGGAGTGGGTTATACTAGAGGTGGTGGTGTTGCAGTCAAAGATCCATGTAAGTTTAGAGGGGAGGCTACATGGCATTGTGGTGGATGAGCTCGTTTGTTGCTAGCTTCTTTATGTAGATGGCTATGAGCTAGATTTATTGCTACAATTGGTCATGTTTGAAACTAATCCGGATGAGACAGACTTGGACATCTTCAAGTTCTAGTTTATGCATGGACTCGGCATTGAGGAGAGCATGGATGCGGTGCCATCACTTGAGGGACATGGATTTGGACTTGGTGAGGTGGGGCCAGAGTTGGTTAATACTGGCTAACTTTAGGATATTAGAGGTGGCAACAAAGGGATCTTTAGAGAGTGGATCATCAGGATTAGGATCTTTGCTTCCCTGATCCTTGCTTGGGTCTCATTAGGATTTGGGGATTCTTCTCCCTGATCTGTGCATGGTTTCCTCTTGACTCTAGCCTTGGGCTGGAGGTGGTGGGCACTTCAGTGATGATTTGTTGTAGGGCGTGGGTCCATTGAATCGTCGCCTAAATAGAAAATATTGGCCTTTTTCATCTCCCCAGCGATTATGGCTTGTTGTTCCTCTTGGATGTGTTGCCAAAGAAGTCGGATTCCACCTTCTAGTCCCACAACACCACCTGTTGTAGCACCTAGATCCTCTCCTCTATTTTGGCATTTTGTTGCTCTAGCAAGTGGAAGGGCTCCACCATGAGTTGCCACTTTGGATTGGTGCAACTAGTGCCATCAAAGAAGTTGAAGACATCTGGAGCTAGAGGTTGTGGAGATGCATCCTCCTCGCTCAAGGTACCGATGGTCTCCTCTCTGTGGCAATCTATTTTCCCTTATCGATGTGGGCAGAGGGTGGTTGGCTATGGTTGCTTACTCTTAGGTTCCTAGGATGGCTATTGTGCAAGGATTTGGAGTGTGGGAAATCCGATTCAAGGTAGGGTAGCAAGTTTGAACTTGGTTGTGGAGCCTAATGTAGAGTGGGAGTGAGCGAGAGTGGAGACAGTAGGGGCACTTTCACCATGCTGTGGTGTGGTGGATGGGGCAGAGTTGTAGTGGGATGGGGATGGATAGGGGGAGTAGACTTGGATTATGAGTCTAGCTCATCCGGTTTGTTGGGTAGAGGTGGGAGCTTAGAGTAGGAGTCATCATGGTAGCTCAGAGTTCTCATTGGAGCTTTTCCCATCGGTCGAGCCACTCTGCTTCATAGTCACACTAGAGTTCTTCATTTATCTCTAGGGAGAGTGGGGTCGGGCCATCTAGATTTTTTGCTCTAGCCGCACGTGCTTGGAGAAAAGCATTCTCATGCTCTAATTGTTTCACTTTGCTCTTGATGTCATCAATAATTAAAGGCTAGATATGCCTGTTGGCATACCTCCTTTGTTGATGTTCTCGTAGAGCAGCGTCCTTTTGCTGGAGCTTCTCGGAGAGGATGGTGTTGGCCTTCTTGAGGTGGTCCACTTGGACAGTGAGGTATTACTACTAATGCTGCTACTTGGTCAAAAACACATTGATGAAATTCAATGATTGATAATCCATCTCCCAGCTAAACTCTAGGGAGATCAACACCAATTGTTGGGACAAGTTGGTGGGGAGGGTTGTGGCAGCAACAACAGAGGAGGTGAATGTGGATTGTGGAGCTTGTAACGAGCTACTCCTTGATGGTTTGGGTGTCAAGGTAGATTGGGGTAGTGCTCCATGGGAGGTTAACAAAGTTGCAAAGCTACAAGGAGTCGAGTTGAGCATCTACGTGCCTCAAGGTTGGGGGGTGAAACTTACTTAGTGGTCAGTTGGAAGGATGCCATGGCAAGGAGATGGAAGAAGGGTAAGACACATAGAAAATGAGAGAAGTGAAAGTAGGTTTGCCTACAAGTATTGGGCAAGAAATAAGGGCATTGAAGAGAATAATCTTTCTTAAAAGACCATGTGATTAATGCAAAAGGACTGTGGCCAATGCATGTGCTCCATACAAGCAAAACAACCCATAACTAAACATGATTAGAATGGGATTTTTAAGACACCATGGTGCTGTCGAGTGTATGAGCTAATGAGTGGGCTTCATAAACGAACACCACATTAGCAAAACTAGTGACTTTTGATAGCCATTTGATCTATAGCCATGCAACTACTGGAAAAGTAAATCTAGAATTCGATTGCAAAGGAGTGGCAAGAGAATTTGGCTTGGTAGGAAATGGGCACTAGAAGCCTTTAACATGATAGTGACATAGCCGAAATCCATTCATAGGCTTTGACAACAGCTTACCTTGTAAATCGGTCAAGTGGAATGAGTTAGTGCCAAAATCATGAAAGACCTAGAAAGGACCACTCCATTGGAAGTTGAGCTTGCTTGAAAGCTTGCCCATCTGAGTATTTAGGACCAAGATGAGTTGGCTCTTTTGGAACAATGATTTCTTAGATAGTTGGTTCACTTGGTGCTTTTGCTGAGCTTGGAATTTGGATAAAATATAAGTGTTGTGGATCTGGTCTTCTTCTAGTTGGGCAATGGCTTCCATTCATAATGGAGGTGATTCCTCTAGGATGAGTCAATCTTGTACCACAAGTCAAAAGCTCGATACTACATACTCTAGGGGTGTAACGGCTTCTAGATTGAATGCTAATTTGTATGGAGTCATACTGATAGCGACCTTGAAGAGAGCTTAGTATCTCAAAATTTTTTGTTTTGATATGCCAACTTGGTTAAAATTTTAGACAGTACCTTATTGGTTGATTTTTTCGAGCCATTACTTGTAGATTATACCAAGCTCTTACAAGGCGAGAATCAACTACTCTTAAGAATTCTATTTCTTGTTTTTTTCAAGTTTAGGGATTAGAACTCCTTTTTACGCACCTCTGTATTTTTTATATTTCAAGTATATTCATGCTTATCTCTTCTTTTTATTTCGGCAGGCTTCTCTAATTGCCTCACACTAGCACCATGGACTCCTAGAATAGTTGCGTAGTAGGCTAGTAAAACATGGTCACTAGGATTACCTTCTAAAAACAGGTCTTAAAATGCCTAACAATGTCTTTATAGGAGGTAGACAACTACTCCAACCTCCCCCAGATATAGCTAACCTAACCCTAGGACTTCATGCCTTGATTGCTAGTCCCTAAAAAAAGAACAATTCTCCCCAAGTACATAAACATATATAGCATAAAAGAAAAGTACTTATAAAGGAAGAACATCACCTGGACTTGGCTAGAAGAAGCTCTTGCGACAGCAAGAGGCTTCCTCTAGGTTCCACTAAATCTGTCTAGCATAGCACTAAAACAAAACCCATTAATATTTCAGCCCATAAACATAGCATCTACCTTTCAAGAGGACACTTTTATGAAGTACAAAAACAATCCCTATATTCAAGAGCATGTTACAAGCAATAGGTAGCTTGCAATAGGCATGTAGAAGTAGGGAAGAAGAAGGAATTCCTGCTGCCCTTGTTTGCTTTGTAATTGGTCTCCTATTTCAACCCCAAGCTTATACATAGAGAAATCAAGATGCTCTCTTGATACCCCTTCCACAATGCTTATGCAATATCAACTTGCATCAAGCATAACCATGTCAAGTAGACCAATAAATGTTCATGAATCTTCAAGAAGAGAAGAATAAGTGCTGATATTCAGCCCACTTTCTTCCTATAAACAAGCTAAGAAAGCATCTTAACACATCCCCCTTCAAGCTTCAAGAGCATGGATGAGTCCTTTGTGTCAAGATTAATCAATAGAGTAAGTAGATGAATTTCAGCCCTTCAATTTACAAGATTGGAAGACCAATAACAGTCCCTATTCAGCTCTTAAAAGACTCAAGAGAGTGGATTTAATGTTTCCCTTGATATGGGAGATCAAACTCACCATTCACAGATCAGGCCTAGTCCTCTCTCAAGACTCATAATCGAGCTCTCTTTTGTATGGCATGTTGCCCTTTAAATACACAATTCTACCTTGTTTTACTCAGTCAAGAATAGCCTTCCATTTTTGTCAATGCATGAGAGGAGGAGCACTTACATGTCCAATGGAGTTTGCTTGTGATTGCATGGCTTTCTCCCCCTTTGCTGTGGCAATGAAGGAGCTCTTTGCTCCACCATTCAGGATGCACCTTGAACAGTGTGAGATCTGCCCGCAAAATGCGGCGTAGATCACGTTGCCCCTTGATCTTCTCCTTGGCTATTTCTTTACTCACATAAGCATAGCACAAGACATATACAATGTCCTATGCTTAATCAACCTAGGTAACTCCATCTCCCTTGTGACTTGGCTTGTGAAAGTTCTTAAAACTTTGAATATCATAAGTATACAACCATGTCATTGGCTCCTAGAAAATGCAATTCAAGGGAACCTACCAAGTCTACTGCTCATGTCCATATTTTATCTTGTTTAATGCTTCATGACTTACAGAACTTGTAGCAATTTCATGTAAGTAATGCAAGGTAAGTTAAAAGTAAGTAACCACAATCATTCATCTTGTCAAGGATCCAAGATACATTTATTGTATTTTAAGGCAGGGAGCCCCCATCTTTATTACACCGTGCCATATGCTGGTGGGCTTAGGTTTTTATGATTCATTGCACTAGGCAAGTCTCTTTCTAGTATGTCTGGATTACAAGTGACTAAGTAGTATATGTATATGTTTTAGACCATGGGTAAAGAAACTCATGACATTCACCCCCTCCTAACCTGCACTTCCTCTGGCATGTGCCACTTTATGTTCTTTTAATCTTCCGTTATGTCCTCTTCTCTGTCTTTAAAGTCATTTTTTTCCTCCTGTCTTCATACTCTTGGATTATATCCAAGCCTTCTAACTCATATGTTGAGCTTTCTCTTTGTTTGAAGAGTTTGATTCTTTTTCCAGCTATAGGTATCTTCGTGTTTGTTCCATCCAATTCAGCCAATGAATATGTGGCATTGTCGTGAATGACCTTTACCACATACGGGCCAAACCAATGTTTTGGCATCTTCCTAGAAGCATTGTATTGATTGTCTAGGCTACTATCATAGACAAGCACCCAGTCATTTTCTTGGATAGCTCTTGGCCGAAGTTGATGTTGCCTATCAAATCTTCTTTTGTTCTTTAGTCTTGCTGGTTTTTAGCTTCTAGGCTACTATCATAGACAAGCACCCAGTCATTTTCTTGGATAGCTCTTGGCCGAAGTTGATGTTGCCTATCAAATCTTCTTTTGTTCTTTAGTCTTGCTGGTTTTTAGCTTCTCAATAGCTGCATAAACATCTTTAGGCCTTCTTTCTAGCTGCCATATGCGCAAAGTTAGCAACTCTTCTCTATTGATGCCTTCCTCCCAAGGAAGAAGACTCAGAATACACATGCACTAAGAAATCTTCTCACCTCTGAAATATTTGTGCATTTTTCTGATGGCATCTATCTTGATTGGTGAAGGTTTGTGTCCATAGGGGCCACACAGATGTCCTGACCACTAGGATTTCTTCAACTTCAAAGATCGATTTAGCTCCAGAAAGAGTAAGATGAACTTCTTCTAGCTTTGTCAAAATCCTATCACAATCATGGATATGGTTAACTACAAATATCCTGCATCCACTTGCGTCAAGCTCCTCATTATTTTCATAGACTTCACATCCCTTAATAGGCACATCATCAAGAAATGGAAGAGTAAGTTGTGGAATAAAGTCCATTAAGATTTTGTGCATGGCATTCATCATATGGGCTAGGAAGTTTATTGCACCTTGTGGTAGAGTGCACATGCGGACCAATCCAAGAGGTGTCTTCATTGTGGTAATGTCTCGGCTTTCTAAGGAAAGCTGAAATTGGTCATATCTAGAATATAGGCCGCTCATAGAATAAATTGCTCTCCCTACAAAAGCTTCAGCAAACTCGTCAACAATTGGACCCTAACCAACATTTCAGATTGTGACACAGTTAACAAGTTGTAGATCTTAAATGAATCATAAAGATCCATTTTTCTTGGGCATGATAAACCATCGATTTGAGTAAGGTGCTGAAGAAGGTTCTAAAATCTTCATTCTGATCTTTTCATTTAGAAGTTCCAATAATTTGGGTAAATGTGCCCTTGGAACAGGAATAGGCTTAAGGTTCCAAGGCACATGTGGGATTGTAAAAATGACCATAGGAGCCACAATATTTGGATCCACACAGCCTATTTCACTTGGCTAAAATGTAAAAGCTTTTCCATGTTTCATTAGCATTTGCATAAAAGAGTGTTTTTCAGTCGGCGAAAGGAAATAATTATCACCTATTTTGAGGTCTTTTATACTTTCAGATGTAAACTTGTGTCCAATGTTGGAAGGATCTCGAAGACTTGGCTGATTTGTTGCCCTACCCAGGAGGCAGTGGAACTGCCACAGGCTTTACTTTCTTATCCACCGTCTTGTATTTTGTCTTCGCTTGCGCTTCAGCCTTGTTGAGTAAACCAATATCTTCATGTTCAGCAGATTCTTGAATTATTTGATAAAAATCCAATGTACATACTTTTATGGACTGTTTTTCAGTGTGATTTTCTGCATGAGCAGCTGCATATATTTCAGCCAATGTGTCAATAGTAACTAGCCTTGAAAAAAGGTGTGAAATATCTTCATTTTCAGCCATCACATCATAAGTTTTTAGCTCCCTGTTAATATGACATAAATATTTTCTTTCAGCTTTAGTCATGACTGAAAGAGACTTATAATAGCCCATCGGTTTGTTAGAGACACAGTTTTTGAAGCATGAGGAGGCACAATCTTTTTACATGAAGCACTACCATAGCCTCCTTTTATAGCAGTGCAGCCTGAAAACCCTTGAATTATCGAGCATTAGGAGGCATATGATAATCACTCAATCGATCTCTATTTCGATGATGGTTAAACACACAATAAGAAATTGGACAGCTTGTTCATTATCCTTGCTTCGGATTTGAGCATAGCAAGAGCCATCATCAAGAGCTTTTTGTTTCCAAACGGGCTTCAGAAATATAGGGTTGTCCAAGAATGATAGGGTAACTACAAGAGTCTTGAACAAAGAAATAAAAATTTTCTTTTATGTCTCCAATAGTTACCTGCACATTAGGACATGCAGCATATAACTCTCCAGAAGAGTTATTTGCAGCTCTCATTCACCAACCTGGATCAACATCTATGGGCCATCCACCACTTTCATAGAGACTCCTTGCCATGACGTTTATCTCAGATCCATGGTCTAAGAGTGAATACATGGTGTTTCTTTTTCTCCAATTTTGACAATTGTCTCCATTGTTGCTCTTGCCCAATGCATACGGGAGTAGTGACTGCTTGGAATGAACCGAGCTTCTTCCTCTTCATGCATGTGATGTAGACGACCTTCTTTTTTGAGAAGTGGGCTACCCTACTGGTTTGGATCAGTCGACCATTACATTTTCAGCTTTTGCTTCTTTAATTTTTTCATCCATGCTTCTTTCTTTATCTTCAGCTTCAATTGCTGCAGTTAATTCTTTAACTGCTTCAAGCTGAATTCCTTGTGCAGTCAGCTTCTCTTCATCCTGTACAAAGACTCGAAGAGCTTGCAAAAAATCATGCACTATTTCTTCAGCATCATCACCAACATATTGTCTTTTTCTTTTGATTACATCAATAATTACATCGTGGAATTCATGTTTGGCAATTCCAAGAATTTCACCTAAGGTGAATTCAATTTTGCTTCCTAGAATTCATTCTTCTAGAACTTGTTTAAGATCAGTTGCAGTTTCTATGTCAAACTGCAATCTGTAGCCTAGCTGCTTGCCATTCTTCTTTCCTTCGGTCCTCTTTTTTTGTGGTGCATCTTCCATCTCTTGATTTGGGGTTATATTTTCAGCAGGTTTTGGTAGTTCAGACATTCTTCTAGTTACCCGTTCTGGAGGGCCAATAGCGGAAGGGCCAGATTCATCTTCTCTTCTTCTCTTTTCTTGAATCAACACCTCTTTATGATTGAGATCATCCAAATGTGCAAAAGCTGAAAAAGAATCTACTGGTTCTTTCCAACCACTTATTTCTCGAATGCATTGACTAAATCATCTTTGGCTGCTTTGCTGCATTCCATTTGATCTAATGCTTGCATCCATATTTTAGATTGCACATAAACTTTACATGCTTTCAAATTTGATTTAGTTGGTTCAATTTGCAGCCCGTATGTAGCTGCATCAATTGTCGTCAACTAATTCTTCTAATCTTTTCTTCATTTCACCATTGCCAAAATTTGGCTCCAGTGGAAGACCAGTTTTAGCTGCATGAATTTTCCCGTCTTTCCAAAAGACGAACTTCTGTGCTTCAACCTCACGGAAGGCAGAACAGTCCCTTTTGCCATGTTGTTGCCTGTCACACCAAAGACAATGTCTCTTATAGCCTTCTCTTATGGGTCTTTGAGTTGATGATCGTCCTCGCTCTTCGACTTTGACATCTAGCTTCTCCACCTTATAACTAATTTCTGTAAGATTCAAATGAAGGTCACGCATGCTTTTAATGAGTTCATCCATGACATCATTTTTAGAAGGAACATAAGAAGAAAGAGTTGGTCGGTTAATCAAAGGAATATGGGATTTTGAAGGTGGAACAGGCTCCATCAATGGATTTGTTGGAGTTGAAGTAGAGCTCAATCTTAGTCGCATCCGCTCTCTTCGAGCAATCATGTTAACTGCTTCAATAGCATTTGTCCATATAGTTTTGAATCTTGTTTCGGAGGTAGCATCCTCCAGGCGATTGGCAAGCTTCTCTTGCAGAATGGGATCTGCAGCCTTAAGGAATAACTCAATCTTTTGACCTTCCATACTTTGTTAGTCTTCAGCATCAAGTTGCCCAAATTTACTTTCAAACTCATGATATAGAGCTGTTGCAGCTAAACCTTTGTTGGGTTTCTCAAACCAATCTGTGAAACTTTTCTTTGTTATTAGGCCAGAGTCTTCTAAGAAGAATTCTTCGCGTAGGGCTTTTTTAAATGTAGTATAATCCACATCTTGCTGGAAAAGACCATGGATTCTTTCTTGAAGACCATGCTTGGCTAACCTGGCAAAATAACGGCTCCATGCATGTTTTGGAACATCAAAGAAGAGCATTTTCTCAACATACAAGTGAATGAAAACAGAGACATTTTGACCATTAAATTGTTTTAATTCTCGCCCAACGTCTTCCAGGGCCTTGATAGCTATGGAATCAATCTTCTCTTTGTCTTGCCTTTGTTGTTGTTGTTGTAACATTTGGATTTGTTACCAATATCTGAATATTGGAACTTCGGTAAACCTATAACCAGCTGTTTCTTTTGCATAATTTGCAGCCTTTGCAAATTTACATGCCCCACTCTCTTGTGCCATATTTCCAAATCCCTAACAGTGCCAGAACCATGGGCAAACATAGCTGAATTCAGCTCTGGCAAAGAAGCATCAAGAGTAAACATTCTGCCATTCCTGTGACCACGAGCTATCAACTTGCAGCCATTTCCAAATTCTTCAATAAAGCAGCCATGCTTATTGAATCTAACCTGCAAGTTCTGCTCTGACCAACAGATAACAAGTTCTTCGTAATTGAAGGGACATGCAATACATCATGCAAATTTTTCTTTCTGCCATTATGGACCACAAGGGGCACTTTGCCTTTATGCTCAATGCTATGCTGCGTGTCATCACCTGTGCATACATAGCCATGCTTTTCAGCCACCATATCCGTGAACCAATCACCATGAGGGGTCATGTGATTTGATGCCCCCGAGTACCACACTGCATCATCAGATGATTTTTCAGCAGCCTTATCTTTGATATACTGCATGGCAAACAGTCTATCACCAGAGTCATCTGCCTGACTGGACGTAGCATAATGTCCATGCTGCTTGCCCTTCTGATTTCCCTGCTTCTTCCAGCAATCCTTTGCAATATGCCCATACTTTTCGCAGTAGTGACAATCCTTATCTTTATTTGGATTGTCTGATTGACGCTGCTGCTGCCATGAGCCTCTTCCACGGGAGTTAGATCTCCCCCTGCCTCGAAAGTTTCCACCACCTCTTGCATTTGATGACTGCTGATTGCTATTACTATAGGATGCATTCTGCTGGCCTCCTCTGCCAGATCCATAGCCTCTACCACGGCTACCACGACCACGTTGATTCGAATAAAAAACTGCATCCTTATTCTTTGAGCTGCTTGACCCTGTAGCTAAGCCAAGCTTCACCTCTTCATGAATCAATAATGCAACCAGCTCATTAAAATCAGGCATCTCAGCCCGCACAGATACTGAAGTGTCAAAAGACTTGTACTCCGGACCCAAGCCATTTAAGGTCACTGCAACCATATCCTCATCTTCTACCTGTGAGCCAACAGATGCCAGCTGATCTGTTATGGTCTTAACCTCTGTGACATAATCTTGTATGGATCTATTCTTCCTCTCCATGTTATTGAATTTCTGCTTCAGTTGTATCTTCCTTGCACTTGTAGTTGTGCCATAGTATTTGACCAATATATTCCATGCATCTGCTGGGGATTTACAGTTCATGATCTGCATCACCATAGCATCCGAGATACATAATGACAACCAATGTAAAACTCTGCGAGCTCTTTCCGTCCAAGCTCGATGCGCTCGTCTTTGATCAGCTGTAGGATTCCTATCTGGAACTTCAGGTTCAGCCTCAACACCTGTCACTAAGTCCCAGTATCCTTTGCCTATCAGAAAGTTCTCCATGCGGAACTTCCATATTGCATAATTGTTCCTATCAAGCTTTTCTCCCACAATCTGGGTTACATTATCAGTTCTATCAGCATTTGCCATGTTGCAGACCTTGCCTGACTACCTGCAAACCAAGATCTTCTTAACAGTTCAACTTCAGCCCGGAATTGTTTATGACAGTTTTTTGCAATTAATTGCAATAAAAAACCAGGGTATTTCAGCCCACTAACAGTCCAAAGTAGCTCATACCAAGTGGCTTAACCTGTGAGTAAAGCAGTTAATGCAAATACTATGTATTCACTTCGGTTTGAACTCCTGCAACCTCACTGCTAGAGTACATATATGCAGTCTGAAAACTGTAAACTGTAAATAATCAGCAGCACTTTCAAGTCCAAAACTGAGTGTAATCATGTCACACATGTCCCAAAAACTCCCGGATAGCTGCTAGTACACTTGGCAGTCATGACATGAGCATAGAGTCACAGAACAGTGCATAACCAACACATACAAGTGTCAACAAATTCAGTTGTAGGTTGCAATCAACCAAAGTTCAGGATATCAAGTTCCAATCAGCCCCAAACTGTCTTCCAATCATGTCATACATTTACTTCGTAATGAAAGGTCAATACATGAGCATCTGGGTATACATAGGCAACCTGTTTTCACTGACCAAAGCATAAAACTTCATGAACCATTTGTACTTGACCAGGACAATATGTCTGCATTTACTTCAGCTCCAGACTTCAGTTTTCAATGATGCTCATAGGCATGTTTCAAGCCTCCATACATCCAGCATGTATATGACACCTCTCATAGGTGATAGAGCTCTAAAAATGACCTGTATTGCATCAGTAGTATCCAATGCTTGTCACTGACAGTATATGACAGTTTTCAGCAGTGAAACAGTTCTCAGATCTGAATATTTTAATGAGAAAATTCAGCTCAAGTACTTCACATCAAGTACATATGACTTCTTGACTTGTGTTGTCTGTAATGCAATCTTCCCAGCATATTAGGGAGCTTCAAGTGCTCTCCAGGACCAAAACAGTGATGTAAATCACTGTATTCAGCAGTGTACATTCAGTTTCAGACCTGTATACCTGCATAACAGTCCATGCCTCATCACCCAAGCTTCCATTGACATGTCAGACCTTCAAGGTCACACCTAGGGTTAGCATACACTTCATAGAGCATGTACAAGATGCTTAATGCCTCGTTTTGAAGCTGGAGGACATGAATATGGACCTGGCGCAACAGCGCAGAATGGCAGGGGGCAGCACAGCTCACGATCTTGTTAACCATGACAATGAAGCACTCCAAGGTGCTCAACACATCCCTCTCAAGGCTACAAACAAGCCTTTGATAATGCCTTTGATCATTGAGCATACAACCATACACTGCATACCTTCCATTGTTCAATGGCTTCAGCCTGTTTGAAGAAGAATGACCTTTCCTCTGACTTTAGCTCCTGCAAGTCCAATGCCACACTCCCAGGCACCCAGTCTTTGCCGATTCATGGCTCTGATACCATGTTAGATTTCATGGAAGCAGGAAGGAGAGCAACACGGAGTGAAGCAACCAGCTTACACTCTCTATTCTTCTTCTTATTCATTTAGCACACACATAGTGCATATACAACCTAAGGTCATAAAGACCATTCACACTAGAAGTAACACCGACTTATTTAATACACCTAACTGAACTAGCCAGACTAGCTGTGTCCATCTCATGTCGGTCAAACACACATGTACGAGCTTGATATTCTAACAACATGCACTAGTGAACTTTGTGTGCAGTAGTATGTTGCATACACCTTGTGCAATAGTGAACCACTCTTGCACATATAACTTCTTACACACGCTATAGCTAACTTAGTGCACATACCTTAGTACACTTTACTACATTGCATAATCTTGTGTCCATGTTATTACTCTAGTGCACTAGTGCACATCTCAAGTACAAAACCTTAGTGGTCATGTGCACTAGAACTCCACCTTAAGCCTCATAGTGCACTTACCTCTTACACATTGATTAATGCACATAGTACAATACAACCTTAATTTGTGCATACCCATAAGAAGTTTCTTTCTCCTCAAGTCCTTGGATTCTCATCTTTCTCACAAGGGGGATGCTCATAGGGTATGAGGAGGAAGGGGGTATCTTGCTAAGTGCATGTGATACTCCATCCTTGTGTGCACTAGCACACACGTGTACCACTGTCCACCTATGCACACTTTCCCCCACTTTAATTAACACGTGTACTAAGACTACCTCTTTTCTAGTACATCATAGTATTAGTGCACATATCAATCAAGAAACCTCTCACAGTGACATCCACTAGCATTCTACTACACCCCCCTTAGTGCATATTAGGAAGCATATAGTTGATCTGAGTACATGTGCACAAGCATACATGTAGAAGTGCACATAATCATGAATCAAACATGCTTGTGCACCCATATACCTAGCTTTCATACAAACTAATCTTGCATAATAGAACCCTCACAAACTAGTATGCATGCACTAATATAACATGATCACTCATGCACATCTTGCATTCCCAAATCATAGTCACCTTACACTATCTCCTATGTGCACCATTCTTGAATCACAAAAAAGAAAAAAAGAAAAGAAAAATGAAACAAAATAAAAACACACACATACCTATAACGTTGAATCTAAACTTCAATTGTGAACTATAGCTTGATGGTAAAATCACATATCACCAAAAGAAGAAATCTTGATTGAGCACATTGCACACCTACACATGAAGAAATCATAGAACTTTTCTCTCAAAAGAGACTAGGAGGAATGTGGACCATAGGCCAAACCAAAGAAACCCTAGGATACAAACCTACAACATAGGTGCATGTGCTTGTAGAGTGGACGCGAGCTTTTGACTCCATTTTCTAGTAAACACCCTAGCCCCACTCAAAATCTCAACCTTAAGAATATATCCATTCATGACCTCATTGGTCAAGTCATGCACTCCGTCAATTTAGAGACCACGGGAAAATCAACTAGCACTATGGAAAGGTTTGAGAACCCCAAGGGTAACTATGATGACTTTCAAGCCATTATTGACAATTCTAGCAGGCTACAAGCTTTCACATTGTAGGTCTAAATTGAGATAAGAAATTTTCGCATCCATTTGATGAAGGGCCCATTCAAAATGAGTTGTTATGGTAGTAAGTTATTTGATAGTAGTTATATTTGCAATTGGGAAGAAGATTTCATCCTAGTCTTCACCATATTTTTGAGAGAATCCTTTAGCATATAGCATGGCCTTATACTTGTCAATAGATCCATTAGCATTTAGCTTCACTCTATAAGCTTGTTTACATCCATAGAACAAAAGGTTGTAGAGCTACAAGGGCAAGGAACAATCACCCTCAATTGGCTATTAGATATCAATAATGATACCATGCATCAGCTTGTGACCGTGCAAGCCAAAATGGATAGAATCTGTGGGATGCTATTAAATGCATGAGTTACATGCTCATCACAAGTTTCTCCCTCAAATCTTGTGTAAAGATGCTTCTTTGACTATATTGACATGCTATAACTAGGAAATCATACTACAAATATCTTTTTGACTAGAACAGAAAACACGTTGGACACTAGAGACTAAGCAAAGATCCCCTTAGTGGAAAAACAAATTGAGCCAATGATGATCCCTATAGTTTCATTGAGTAGTTTGAGCAAGTTTGCAAGGAAAATAACCTTCTTGGGGATGCCAACCAAGCACAAGAATTTGAACTTTGTTTAGGGAAAAAGGGGAGGACTTGGTTCATAAGTTGAGATGCTACTAAGAAGGTTTTCCTTTGTACTAATAAAATATTTGCTATGTGGATAACCTCATTCTATGACTCATTAACATTGAATAGCTGGAAGGGGACAATCTGAGATACTACATATCTAAGGTCCAAATTATATTCAAATAGAGTCCTCTCACAGAGAGACCTATAGCCCAAGGTAGTCACAAAGGCCTTCATTAAGGGCATCTGCGAGATGAAAGGATATATGAGACCTTAGCTAGGAAGCTTGAACAAGATTGCACCAACATAAATGAGGTCCTCAATGAGGCTATCTATGTGGATGATGTCCACCGAGAACATTGTAGGGACAAACAATCAATGGGATCTTGCCAAGATATCCATGCAAGGAAAAACCACCCAAAATGAAGAAAACCCAAGATTTAATTATTGATGTCAAAAAGTAGTAGCAAGAGTTGCTTAAGATGGAAAAATCTCTTAAAATATTGAGGCCATACCAACAAAACATACAATGTGTCCATTGTGGTAAAGATTGCCTTCCCTCAAAATCTTCGTGACCACTATTATTGTGTACTAACTATAATGGATTTAGCCATGAAGCTACATACTATAGAGCCCCTCGATAGCTCCATGGGTCTAATTTTTCCTATTAGCAATTTAATTACAACACAAATTATCTTAACGATCCCCACTTGCCCCACACTTGGCATTTGCCAGTCCTCTAGAATACAAAATGGCTATTTAATGAGATGATATTAATCACTCTAGGATCTATAGTCCCCTAGCCTTTTGTTTGTTATGATGAAGGATACCCACTCCTTATGGACTGCTTATCTATGCCAATCTTGGGGGGTTTACTATACATTAGCCTTTATATCATGTGTGTTCAAGGCCTACTTAAAAATATCATTCTATGTGTTTTTTTTTCTAAATTAAACACACATTTTTTCAATTTAGTCTATGAATAACCCTTTTATATGGTATCATTTGGTATGTAAAAAAAAGTGCAAAGAGGGCATTTAAAAATTCATTCTTTTGAATCCACGTGATAGTCTTACTTATTTATGAGTGAAATCCCCAATATGCCAATTATGATATTGGGATGAGGTTGTAGGCAAGGCATGCCTTCAAATAGACACCCATTGCATGTTGGAATTGTGGGTAGCCAAGATATGTTTCCTTGAGATGTCCACATAAACTATGAGCAAGCTAATGTGGAATTACACACATGTACCTAGACTATCACAATGCAAGGTAAGCTAAATTGAGATAGTCCTTGAATTAGATCTTAGTCAATAGAGATAAACCCTTATATGCATATATGTGAATGCATGTATTTGAGATAATAGATCAAACTCTGTTTTCTAGGACGATAGTCCTTGACATGAATCGATGGTGCAAATAATACTTTGTTTATGTCGAAACATTTGCTATGCATAACATCCAATTTCAAGCATAGACTTCATAAAGTAAGACCCTTCATTTGCTTTAAACATTGACTTCAACTTTGGTATTTCTTGATTTGCAATAATAAGCAATCAAGTTTATGATGCCCAAAATTTGGCAAATGATTCGTCTTCACATGTATAAAGCATCTATCCAATGTATACAAGAAGGATGATCCCTATTTTGAGCCTTGTAAGCAAGAGAAGTATGCTGAAATTTATTGCAATAGTAAGCTCTATTTCAACTTTGTTTGAAGTAGCCATAGACTTTTGAAAGTCCTCCATTCAATCATCTATAGTAGTAGATAAAGAAATCCCCAATTTATCCACAAATATCCTCTTCTTTGTACACAAAATTACATAAGGACAGGCATGAAAAGCTTATAGATCTAGAATTAATGTTAGCATTAGTATTGTTGACCCTATTTTACTATGTTTACAGCAATGATATACCCCTATTTCACTCTATTTACAACAATGAGTTGCTATATTTCAGCCATGAAATCTCTCATATATGTTTGAGATATAACTCTCACCCTTTTATTAATGCTATTTTTCAGGCCACAAAAACACTCACATACATCAAGGATATGGCTCACCCTTTTGTCATACAAGTCCTCCCATGTATCCCTCTTGTTAGATCCCCCAATATCCTTCCTTCTCTCCATCTTCTTCCACCCAAAGAAAGAAGCCCTAGATCAGCCAATTTGCACCTATTTTTTCCATATCCACATACTCTTTTCTCCATGTTCAAATCATCCCCCATCAAACCTTTCCAAAGCCATTACAATTCTCTCCTCAAGTCTCCTACTCTAGGTCACAAGGGTAGACTTGAATTGCCTCAGGTTCTAGCATGACTTAATACTTAGCCATCTTCATGAAAAGCCCAAAAGTTGTATTTTTCACACACAAATTACTTCAAGTTTGACTATGATTACCTCAAGTTTGAGCATGAGTTAGTACCATTATTACAACCCTTGCATTGACAAAAGTTATGATTTTTGTGGGAACTCTACTCAAAGTTAATCCATTGACTTGGCAGGGATTAAAATATTGGGTAGAAGAAGCAAACTCTGCTAGACCCCACCACGCTTCATAACCTGACTTTAGTGTTTCTCTAAACTTGAATGCCTTAAGGATTATCATATTCTAAAGATGAGTGATACATTGTTCTTCCAATGGAAACCCCTGGAGATATTGTACACTAAGGAATCATGAATATTGGGGCTGTGAAAAAATACGAAAAACAGCTCCAAAAATACATTCGATGATTAATATGGAAAAATCCGTGTGTCGCAACGCAGGGCAGAAAGAAGGCAAAATGTACCAAATAATGTGCCCGACAAACCTATCACGTCAACACACGGTTTCGACCTAGGAAGGACGCGTTCACATGGGAAAAATCCAAAAATCGTATCCGAAAAGGGATTCAAAAATTAATATGGAATGATCCGTGCACCGGAATAGAGGACAGTAAACAGGAAAAATGTCCGGAGAAATATAATCCTTAGGGCTATCACATAAAATATTAGTTTGGATGGGGTTAAAAGACATTTGCATGGAAGAAACAAGAAAATGGAGCTAAAAAATACCCATGAAAAAAAGTAAAATTGTGCAAGAAGGGTGGCCGGACAAGGCAATCCAGTCAGAATGGAATTCCGAAAAGAGTAGGGTAGGTTCACATGGAAAAAGGGCAAAACAACACACGAAAAAGACACGAAAACTCGCAAAAATTAATAACGGACAACCCGTATAGCGAAAGGACAGGGTGTAAAAAGGAAATATGTTCACGCAAGGCATAGGATAGGGCTGGCATGTTAGATTATTGTTTTGAAGCAAGAAGGACGCGTTCACATTGAAATATATCCAATGAGTGGGAATTGCTTTAAAAATTAATAACTCAAAAATGGTAAGTCGGAACAAGGGGATGTAAAAAGGAAAAGTGTGGCAGTCGAAGGGACGAACTGGGTTATGACATTAGATATCAGGTCTAGTGAACATAGGATGCATTCACATGGAAAAACATAAAACTGTTCAAAATGGGATAGCGGGTGAATCGTAAGTCGGAACAAGGGTATATAAAAAGGGAAAAAGGACAGTTTGAAGGGATGAACAAGGCTATAAGGTTGGATGTGAGTCTTAGTGAACATAGGGTGCATTCACATGGAAAACCGTCCAATGTATGGCAAAATGCATCAAAAATTAATAACTCAAGAACCATCGATCGGAACAGGGGTCGGTAAAAAGGAAAAATGGGTAGTTCGAAGGGACAAACAGGGCTAGAAGGTTGGATTTGGATTCCAGTGAACGTAGGATGCATTCACATGTAAAACGTCAAAACAAGGGAGAAAGGGAAAGAGGGAAGGAACGGCCCAAAGGGTGGGGTAAAGTTAGACGGGTGGGTGGGAAAGGGACCCATGAGGGCAAAAAGAGGTCATGGCATACATGCATGATCAACTTGAGGCATATGCAGGGGGTATGCACATCACATCTGCTTTGTTTATCAGGAAGAACAGGGCTTCATGATCCACATAGAACTTGAAATGTGTTGACAATAGATAGTGTCAAAACTTCTCTAGTGCAAACACCATTGCCAAGCACTCAATCTCTGTCACTATATAGTTCCGTTCCCTATCAATGACCTTCTGGCTTGCAAAATATATTGGTTGATCTAATTTAGAGGGGCCCTTTTGACATAGGGCAGCATCTAGCCCTTCAACTGATGCATCTGTGTGCACATGAAACTCCTTCATCCAGTCAGGAGGCTATAAGATAGGTGCTTTGATAAGGCACTGTTTTAGGGTATTAAAGGCTTATTCACAGTCATCAGTCCAAAGAAAATCCGCATCTTTCCTTAGGAGCTTGTACAGAGGGGCTGCCTTGGTTGCAAGATGTGCAATAAATCTTCTGTAGTAGCCTACATGGCCAAGAAATCCTCTCAATTGCTTGAGGTTTGTTGGTGCTATCAAGGCGGCAATCTTCTCAATCTTCGTCAAGTCTGTTGCAATCCCCTGTGCAGAGACAATATGGCCCAAAAGAACTCCTGATGAGATGCCAAAGACACATTTGTCGGGGTTGTCTTTTTCCACTCTCAACAATATGCTAACATAAACCATTTGGGATACGAATATGCCATGACATTGATCAAAAACATACAAGGACTCTTGCAAAGTGGAATTATATGAAGTGCAACGATCTTTTGATACTCGATTGCTCAAACTATGTCATATTTTCAAATATGTTGACATACAACATTTGGGATACAAATATACAATGGCATTGATTGAAAACATACAACCACTCTCATAGAGTAGGGCCTGAAGGGGCTTCTTATTGATAGACATTGCTCATCAAAGCGCTAATCGCTCTCATCAAAGCGCCATTCACTCAATGTACAACACTGAAAATAGCTCCAACTGAAAATAACTAAAAATATGCCTCGCCTAATTCTCTTGTGGTATTGTGTGAGAGGAAGAAGAGACAAGAGCAATGGCAACATTCCTGTAGGAGTACTAGTTATAGCAAACAAGGAAGTCTCCCTCAATGATGTCTCCCTCTGCCATAGTAATGGTGCTCCCAACATATACATGGCTATAGACAAGGCCATGGCAATGGTGGGTATGCCAAACCCCATGGCCCAGCTCACACTCTACTGCACATAGACTGCAATGGTGCCCAAGAGGAGCACATATAGGTAGATACCAAAGAAATACCAGTTTGAATAGCTTTGGAAAGCCTTCTTCCCCTCGAAAGTGTCCTGGTTAAATTAGTCAGCCCAAATAGGGTAGGCACATGGTTTGATGCCACCTGAAGAAATGGCCAACAATGTAAAAGCTGAGTAGAGGAAAGCAAGTTGGCCTACTGTGGGTTGTGCACATTGAGATGGTGCCTGATTTGAACTAGTCAGACAACGAGTTGGCCTAAGGGATGAAACATTCCCTGCATTCATGCAGATAAAGAAACTTCATTAATACAAGCATAGGAAACAAGGAAGCAGATCGAGACAACTATAAATTGGTTGTGTGGATAAGTTGGACTATTACTAGTGCAGACTCACTTGAATTAATCAGTTTGTGCGCTACCCAATGTGTTTCACATTGAGACGCTTCTTGTGCAAGCATATCCCATGCATGTAGTGGTGACATCAATCATTTTTCTATGTGGATTTACCGTTAAGATCATGCCTTAAAACAAGAACAATCCTTAGTCATGGCATGGCATTAAAAACAAAGAACAAAAGGGACTCTTCAAGGAACTCACCACCAAGTTAATGAGAGAGGCTATGATCAAAGCCCACAAACATCCAAGGTATGAATCTACTAGATAACCACCAAGCACATGAGAAATGTAACCTGTGCCGTTGCTTATGCTGAGAATTTTCGCAGCATTGACCTACTCTAAATGGAATTCTTATGTGAGGTATAGGATCATGATGAACATCAGGCCTATGCTTGCAAGCTTGTCACATACTTCATTACCTGGATAAATCAGTTGAGCACAAGACGAGAGAGTTTCTCAGGTCATTGATGCTTGTTGGAAAATCACATAAATGTCCAAAAAAAGAGAGAGAACAATACACTAACATCAACCTTCCTTCATATTGCATATATATGTACTTGTTAAACACCACAATACAACTACAGTGCTACAAATCTAACTTGAAGTATTTAGATGGAATCTACCTAATACAAATGGGATGGTCTTCCAGTCTCCAAGCTGCATGGCTCTCTTCTTCTCTTTAACTGCACAAACTATTCTCTAGACTTTCGCCCACAACAACATTGCAAGAGAGCTAGGGCTCCAAAATCCCTTGCACTTCTCCTGTCTTTGCTTGTCACTAGTGATGCCATCCACTCCCATGGTTTTTTCGCTGCCTGCTGGTGCCATCTCTCCTAATCAAGCTCAGAAAATGAGCAAAATCTCCAAGTAAACTGTGAAATCCACCATGATCCGCTTCAATCCTAAAGGGGAGAGAGAGAGAGAGAGAGACATCCACTCCCATGGTTTTCTTGTTGCGTGTTTGTGCCATCTCTCGTGAGTAAAATCTCAAAGAAAACTATCAAATCCACCATGATCCGCTTTAGATCTACTTCAATCCTAAAGGGGTCAGGATAGAGAGAGAGAGAGAGAGAGAGAGAGAGAGAGAGGAGTAGTAATCTGGTTCAAGCAGCCATGATTTTTCTGTTCCAAAAGCCACCATGATCTGTTTTAGAGAATAGAGAGAGAGAGAGAGAGAGAGAGAGAGAGAGAGAGAGCCCATGTACCTGTTGTTGCAGAAGACGAGCTTGGCTTCAGAGGTCTGCGAGAGAGCATGGATGTGTCCTTTCAGAGAGCCGCGAGACAAGCTTGCTATGCTTCAAAGGGCCACGAGAGAGCATGGATGTGTGGGTTTAGAGAGCTGTGAGAGAGAGAGAGAGGGAAAAGGGCCATGGATGCTCTGTAACCTGAGTCACGAGAGAGAGAGAGAGAGAGAGAGAGAGTAGCGAGGGTTTGGCATTCGATGTCCATGGCCATGCTACATGCATGTGCCCCTTTTTTTTTCTCTCCATCCCTTTTTTGAAACCCTGCAATCAATCGGCCACATCAGACCTTGACCCCGCTGATGTGTACGTCAAGACAAAAAACCCCACTTGATATCTAACCTGAGCCGCATCATAGTCGCGGCCTTTATAGGTTGTCTTGCTACCTCTTACTCTTCTTGCAACCATCTTGCCACTACAGACTTTTTGCCTCATGCAATGGGAGGAACTGCAAGAGCGCCGCCAGCCTACTTTTACTCATCACCCACTCTGTTGCTTCCATGCGTCATCACAATGCCTCCCACCAATTTGTTACAAAATAAACTCGCATGAACTAGAAGCGTTCTGAATTTTAATATCTGAGTATCTCCTAAGTATTTACTGGGAAGATAAATCCTTCAAGAATCAAGAGAGTCTGTAACTTGTTCTTTCTTTCTTAGCCTCTAAGGCCTAGTGCACATTTGAGCTCACTTGCTCTTCAAGTGATCTGTTGAGATAATCATCTCTGTAATAGGGTGTTCTACTCATGCAGCCTTTTGACACACCTTGTTGCCACTATAGCATCTTCCACAGCCTCCCCTTCATGTCTTCTGCTACTCCCAAAGCTGATTGTAAGAAGTCCCCCTTCTCAATCCATGGTGCTGCTCCTCTGATCCATGCGGCCTCTACTTTTCCCCATCTCGGCTTTGGCTCAATCCCTCTGCAGTCCAACAAGCCAATTTTTTTAAAGCTACCGAGGCTCTCCAGTTGCATTACGCCAATCACAACTCTTTTTCCCCACCGCAATAGTGACGGCACACACCCCTCCCCCAAAGAAGACTACCTAGATCCTTCTTCTCTGCTCCCACCCCACTTCGATGAAGACAGTCCTCCCAAATCAGAGCCCCTTCATCGTCACTCGAAGCCTCTCCCCTCTATCCGTCATCTTTTGACTTCTTTTTTCCATCACGTGCATTTGATGACAAACTTTCCTTCTAAGGCCTTTAGATGAAATTCTTCAAGCCCCTGCTCCCATGCATTAAGTATAGTGGCACCTCAAATATAAATATGCACCCATAGGTACATACTAACACCCACAGTCATGCACAACCACACATGCCCCACACACACCCACACACTCAACTAAACACATATAGAAGCACAATCAAGCGCAAAAAAGACATGTGTGTATACATACCTATATATTTACTAGCCCTCAAAGCACACATGAACACAGCTTCAAAATACTTATATATATATATATATAAGCACATCTTTCCTTCAAAAAATAAACGAAGCCATACACAAAAAATCATCTAGACTCTCTCTCTTCACCCCAGGCTCTTGTTGAGAAAATCCACTACACTTACCCCAATCGCCTTCTCATATTCTCAATGATGTTGATAAAATATAAAAGCTTGGTCGTTGCACTAAGGCCCACTACTAGGGTATCTCATGACCCTCAAGTGCACCCCAAAAAGACCAGTTATGCAATTATTGGACAATGTGCTCAAGCATTTGATGTTGGTGAAAAGAAGTGATTTCAAGTTTATGCTACACAAGCCAAACATTGAATGTTTACATAAGAAGAAGCAATACATTGGAGAAGATGCACCTATATCATGACTTTCTTCCTAATGCATGTGTACACGCAGGTTCCTTATTAGTTTTAAGGTCTTTTAACACTCAAGAACCTCACCCCTCAATTGATAGATGAAACTCCACTCTACCCCCTATACTTGCAACTCTCTCTTGCTTGGTCATGTATGAGGAGCCATATGTAAATCCTATCTCACATTTGATGCAGTCCTTCCTCACCGTCGACTCACCCATTCATCACACCTCTCATCCCATAATTCCTATTAAGCGTGTCAACATTCCCAAAGTGATGTGCTCGTGCAAATAGGGTTACTAGATATAGCTAGAGCGGGCCTTGTGCCATGTAGTGAGATAGTGCATCAGTGCATTAACCCCCTGGCATGGAATTCATTGAGAAGTTGGGATGTACAAAGACCCAATTCGTGTCAAGACAACATATGCAAGTGTTGATGCTCATGTTCCAAAGTCCAGTAATGTGCAACAAGTTTAGGGTATCAAAAGACATTACCTCCCTTGATGGTTTCTTGACCTTTTGGCATTCAATTTCATCTTTTGTGTCTTAAGAAAACTCAACCATTCTTGCCACACAAGGTTATATTCAATCATAAAAAGCAAAACAATCATGTGTCACATTTGATGCACTCCATCCCGACCCTCGACTCACCATACATCTCATTTCTCATCCCATAATTCCTATTTAGTGTGTCAACATTCCCCAAAGTGATGTGCTAAGAGGTACGTGCATTTGAACGTACATACTGTAAGTGCTCGTGCAACTAGAGTTACTAGATATAGCTCCAGTGGGCCTCATGCCATGTAGTGAGATGGTACATCAGTGCATTAACCCCCCTGGCATGGAATTCATTGAGAAATTGGGATGTACAAAGCCCCAATGCATGTCAAGACAACATGTGCAAGTGTTGATGCTCATGTCCCAAAATCCAGTAATGTGCAACAAGTTTAGGGTATCAAAAGACATTACCTCCCTTGATGGTTTCTTAACCTTTTGGCATTCAATTTCATCTTCTATATCTTAAGAAAACTCAACCATTCTTGACATACAAGGTTATATTCAATCATTTAAAAAAAACCAATGTACACAAGATAACTCCTAATCCATGAAGAGTTTGAGTTTTACTCATTTATTGAAGCACAAAGCATCATATAGTTGTACAAAACAAGGTTTAAAACCCTAGCCATCTGATGTTGTCCTAGAGGTTTTTAGGGTTTCAAAAAAAGCATCACAATGGTATTGAGTAATATGATTTATGGAAGTTGCAGTGGATAGAAAGACTTCATTTGGCTCGACTTTATATGTTTCATAGGAGCCCTGACAAATGCCATGGTTTGCAAAGTCAATGAGATAATGACCCTTAATCAATGTGTGTATTAAAAAGTCACCAAAATTATCCAACCAAGTCATGTTGTTATAACTCCTAGATCTCGGGTCAACAACTAAGAGGTCAAAGATCTTCCCAACTTACCTAGGGTATATTTGGGGCTTGATACCCTAAGTGAACCCCTACTTAATTTAAGATATCTATAAAATAATTTCATGTTTTAGTATTGTATAGCTAGCCCATATATCACAAATTCCTAGAGGACTTATAACTCTCTTTTGATGTAGATATTAGTTGTCCTTGTATAATCAATATGTAAATATTAGACTCTCTTTTCAAACCATTTCCACCATGATTGTAGTTTGGTGTTAGACTAGAAAATAAATAAAATCATTGACTCATATAAAAAATTTCTTGCTTATGAAAGCAATGATCTTGAGAATAACTAGGTTATTTAAACGTGTACCAAGGTAAAATATTCTTTTAGGTTCCTTCAATTGGAACACCCTCAACAATTGTTCAAGCTGTTATAGACTTTTCAAATGAGAAAGAGATAAATTTTCTACTCAAACAACTCAAGCTGCCTAAATTTAATGGTGAATCAATGAGGGTAGGAATAAGTGCTAAAACTTGGATTAAGCATATGGTTGATTACTTCACTACTTGAACTAGTCCAGTAAATCAAGTAATGATCACTTGGCTAAGACTTACAGGAGAAGCATGGCTATAGTGGAAACAATGGTGTAATGTTAAGGCTCTCTCTGAGTCCACTATGACATGGAGCTAAATCAAGGCAACATTCCAAAGCCAATATCTATCTCCTACCATCAATCTCTCTAAATGAATGAGTTCTTTAGCCTCAAGTAGTAAGAGGAGCTGACTCTTGAGGGCTATTATTCTTGGTTTGTTACACTATAAAAGTATGCACCCCACTTGTCCATGAGCTAGCAAGTGGCGTGTCTCTATCAAGGCCTGAGCCCATGTCTCAATGGGCAATTGGAAGCAATGAGACCCATGGACCTGGAAGACTCCTTAATGAGGGCACACCCACTAATTGCTACTCTTTGAAGGCAATATGATGGGTTCAATAGGTTTCCTTGTGCCAAAAGAGTTAGAGAAAACTACCAACATGGAAACTTTAATCAAGCCCGCGTAAATCTTGCCAATAGTACTTTTCAAAACCATGGCAACAATAATAACAACAACAATAAGAATTAGAATAATGAGCCATGTTACTTTCCATATAACCAACCAAGACACTTCCATACTCAATGCCCCAATAGGGGGAATGAACACCTATGCTAATTCTCCTCAGAATCCACCTAAGGAAGGAAACTTTAAAATTTGAGGACATGGATGTGAGGGTAAGGCATGAAGCTAGGCCAATGGCTGGATAGGGAGCAAGGCAAGGATTAGGACATGTAGTAGGAGCCCATGTCTGCGCTATCATTAGTGGTGAACTATATCTATCTCCCAATGAAGAATTCAAAAGCAGAACTATTCATGCTCCAATCAACAACTAGGGAGGGCATTGGCCTACAATAGGCTAGAACTTCCAGTTCATCTCAAAGTTCATAATGTATTTCATGTAAGCCTTCTGAAGCCTTACGTCCTCAATCCTAGTCATGTCCTAGATGATGGACAATTTGTAATGCCAACTCAAGGAATTTCGAAAGGTTAACTTAATAGAATCCTAGAGATCAAGGAAAAGTCTCTTAGGAATCACACTCCCCATGAGTTCCTTATCCAATGGAAAGACTTTCCTATAGAGGATGCTACATGATGTGAGGAGTCCATCATCATCACAAGATACCACCCCGAGTACCTCTCAAGTTGAGGACATCTCGATTTCCCTAAGGGGAAAAGGATGCAATGTTTTCACTTTTATTACCTTTTTTTTCCTCAATAATTATTCTCTTGTATGTTCTCCCCACCCCATACATGAGTTGAATGTCAAAATACTCGTAAGAAAAATCATGCAAAAATCGACTCATAAGGATTGCATAAGAACCAATATTCACAAAAAAAAATCTCTATGAACCATTCGCATGGAACTCCCCTCCCAACTGCATGAAAATTGCCCCCAAGAAGGAAAATATTAACCTTAATGTAAAGGTTAAAGAGGGAATGTGAAGAAATCCCATCATCATCATCAACCTCCTCCCCTCCCATCCATCTGATAATGACCCTCTCCCCAATTTATTATTTTGGTTATTACATTATCTCTCCCTCTCATTAATCCCGTAGTCAAACAAGTGACCCCCTTACTCATATTTTTCTTAATTGTATGTGTGTGTGTCTATATATATATATATATATATATATATATATATATATATATATATATATATATATATATATATATATATATATATAGAGAGAGAGAGAGAGAGAGAAGAGAAAGAAAGATAAAGTGAAAGAGAGAGTGAAATGGGAAGAGAAAGAGAGAGAAAGAAAGAAGAGAGTGAGAGATAGTGTCCACCCACCTATAGTTCATTAATTCTCCTTCATTAAATGAGGATATCCCCAATGAATTGTGACCAAAGGATAGTATCCCCTCCCCCCTCTTTATGATTTTAGCAAATATCATATGGATATTTTGTACTCCCCCCTAAATGGACACATGGATAATTGTAAATAATACATTTTGACACATGGATTTTTGAATTTGTGATCATTAGATCTTTTACTCTCCTCTTGCCACATGCTGACACCTCAAAGAACCTATAACGTAAGAGGGACCCCCCTCCTTAATATAAAAGGAAGGCTGATTGTGAGTAATGGCATGAGAGGCAACCAATAATAGGAGTGTGAAATAGAGAGGAGTGATAAAATATAAGAGAATTGGCAAGCAAGAGAGAAGGCAAAGACCAAGCTTATTTGCCGACAAATTACTTTCCTAAGTCGTAAACCTTTGCCTTGTCCATGGGGGATTCACTAGTAGTAATAAGGAGACGTCACCTACCTGCAAGAAATATATGAAAATACCCCTTATCTACCCCCTATTTATGGGACCTTACCTTATAAAATGTACCTTCCTTCCCTTAAATAACCCCCTCCCTTACACTCATGTGGCACCATACGGTAAACCCTAGTGGACCCCTCGGGGCCTTGTCCTATCTACTTTTTACTTCTCCATCCATTATGCCCCCTCGAAAAAAGTTCAACATGTTTAATGAGGCAAGATCTTCCAATGTGGCAGGTCCGTCTTCAACAACCCTCAATGCCGAATCATCGTGGCCAGTGATCCATCAATTTTAACACCCAAAATCAAGTATTTTACACTTAAATATTCAAGGAAATTTTAGAGAATAGCATATTATTAGCACCTTTAATAGATAAATTTTCAAGATTTTAAAATAGCCAAAAATATAAGTATTGGCCACCTCACTAGCAATGAAATAGTAGATATTTAATTATATTTTATAAGTATGTTGGTAAAAATAATTTATCCAAAAACACAAGTATTAGCCATCTCACTAGCTATAATAAAATAGCATATATTTAATTGGATTTTATAAATATATTGGAAAAAATACTTGGCCAAAAATTGTAGGAATTACCATAAACAGGGTGCATCTTTGATAGCATTTTTTAATTATTAAAGAGACGAAAATATCGCTAAGTCACGCATATATGCATGTCACAAATTTAGGAATAACATAAAAACAAATCAAGATATTAGCAATTGTAAGCATGCCTCCAGCATGAGAAATAATGCATAGTCAATTAGATAAATTCTTTAAGTCATATCCTAAATTAATATCATTTTTAAATCTCATCTCGTAGAAAATAGAATGGTTGTACTCATTCATTGATTAAAAATCATGAGGCCTAAAGAGCCTACAATTCTTATCCAACCCATATGCTAGCTAAAACTAATGAAAAGTCAAAATTATCTACACATGATAAATCATGCACATTGGTAAAAGTATGTAATTTTAGCTAGTGGTGCATGGATAAATTATTAAAGGACTGAGTAATCAAATTTCTACTTGATTTGATACAATTTCTTGGATTACAAAAGTGCAGTTATATTAAAAGTATAAATCTCCTTTCTAATCTTCTTCTAGATCTTTCTCCTTCTTTCTTCCTTCTTGCTCTTGTGGTCTAGCGATAGGTGTCACATCATATTGGCCCACAATGATCCCAATACTACATATGGCTATTAGCTTAGAAAGAGCATTGCTATAATTAATGATGGTACTTTTGCCTCCATGCATATTAGCTTAGTGTTTGTTTCTTGGCAAAAGACTTTGTGAGCTTTGATAAGAGACTTGGTGATGAAATCCAACCATTGAGCATTAAGGTCCTAGTTTTCTAGATTTATTGTTAGGATATCTTCCATAAGCCATTTAGGTACTATAGACTTACAAGTGGAGGGCTTGTTGTAAGTGAATAGGTGGTGAATCACCTATGCTATGACTCACAACTTCTCTTCTTACATATCTTCCAATGGTATCCCATCACTCCTAATGAAGGGGTCCTTCCAATGTTGGGGTACATATACCAATTTCTTAGTTTTCAAATCTTTCCCTAACTTTGTACTTATGCCAAGGTCCTTTTCCACCATCTTTGGGTCAAGCTCAATCATGGTTTCATGGCTCTCCCAACGTTCCTCTTTTTTGACAAAGTATATGAACTTCAATGCTCTCTTGTTGGGATTATAATAGCAAATGAGTGTTTCGCAAGCTTTAAAACCAATGTTGTGAGCCAAAGCTCCAATGTAGCAGCCAATTCACACTTTGTCACCGATTCCCTAAGTGATTGATAGAGGTTTACCCACCTCTCTATGTTGCTAAGGGCTCAAAATCAAACATAGTCCATTTCATACATTTGTACTGGTATTCTAAGGTTGGCCCATTGTTGAGCATTGAAGATAGCTTTATCCTCATTCAAGGGATATTTGATAAGAACTTTCCAATCCTTAGTTGTTCTTGTTCAACATCTTGACTCTACAAGCAAAAAGATTTTGATGAGTTCCTTGGAAGAGATTTATCGAAAAGCATTTTCATTTCTTTCCAAAGAATATTTCCATACCTAAAACCTTATATCATACCATTTCATATCCAAGTTGATTCAAAAACCTTGTCCATATCCTTAAAACCAACTGAGAGTCCCCTTTCACCAATAACTGGCGGATACCACCCTTCTTTGCAATATTCAAACCCATAATTAGGGCAATCATCACAATTATTGGTTACTTGCTTGAGTTCTTAGTTGGTTGATCTTGGCAACTTGATCTTTTGGGCAAGAAGTTGATCCGTAGAAGTTGGTCTCTTAGTTTTTGAGGTCTTGAATATTTAGATATTTTGATTGTGGTCTTTAGCCTTCCTCCCCCAGTTTATTTATGTAGAAATGAGAAGGGTCCATGATCCACCAGTCATAGAAGTTGGGGTTTTAACTAGAGCATCCATGCTAGTAGGTTGGTGGACAAGTAGCTCACAAAGCTATGATGGAGGAGCAATGGTCTATGGAGTCCATTTGGAACACATAGCTCTTCGACAATCAAAAGCTTTTTCGATAAGAGGATGATGGAGCAAATCTTTCAAATGTATCAGCATGTGAGATTCTATGTATTATATTATTTCTTAAGGAAGCGAGTAGTCATTGAGCTATAAGGCATTGCAAGTTATTGACAGTGCAATGGTCTTTGCGGATGTGTCGCTTTCATAGATGAAGGAAGTAATCGGCATGTTTGTAATTGTTGTTGTAGAATTTCATGAGGCAACTGATCCAGGACCAAAATAATCGTGTGAGAGTGTTATTCTTGTTCCTCGCATGCGGGATGCCATTGGGAGGCAAGCAAGAGCATGTCTTCATTAGCCAAACATGGATGTATCATAGCAAACATATTGGTGAGGTGCCAAACATCGAGTATCATTGTACAAAGTAATTAGAGGTTGGCTTTCTCATGAACACTAACAAGTCTTTAGCCATCTTATATATCAAATGACATTGGCATGGATTTTTTAGGATGGCCAATGAAGAGGATCAAGATTTGTTCATTCTCTATGGGAAAAGTTTATAAAATTTGAGGGAATATCCTCTCTAAAATGTAATCCATTAGTAGATGAGCTTGTGCGAGGGGTATGTGCAACCAATTCATATGACTTGTAGGTTGGATTATCCTTAGTGGATCTAGAACATGCAGTAGTGAGAGAGGAGACTCAAGGAGAACCTCGTTCTAGAGTGAGAGTGGTGCACAAGGGTTCTTTGTGAGGCTAGCTAGTAGATGTAGTGACTTTTTCCAATTGGGGTGATTCCTTGGATGGTCTCAAAGCTGCTACTATGAATGCAATCATGGACAAGTTAACCAGAGTTTATGGCAACCTGCATAATACCCACGCACTTGCAAGAGGGTTTTTGTGACCCATTGAGCCATAATGTGTGGTTCATTACGAGGTTGGGGATGCTAATATATTTGCATGTGCTTGTGTTGTCCTGGCATATGATGCATAGAGATGCATGAGGAGGCTTTAGGTTTCCACTATCACTGTGGTGTTATGCTGATGGGGGCCTTCTTCTTGGCTTGATCATTCAAGAACTAGCTCAATAGTATCATGGTTTTGGGTGGTTGGCTAGGGTAAGTAGAGTCAAACCACACTTCCTTGGTGCCAAATGTTGTAATCATGCATATATCTGCCAACTATAGGTGAATTTATTTGTCAACATAGTTGACATTTCAGCTTGAACGTATGTCCCAAGAGGATCTCAATGTCAACCCCTTTAGTGTTCAAAATAACATAGAAGAGGACTGGGATGTTCTCAGTCTCAATGGTGACTAGAAATTTACATCTTCCCAAGAAGGAATAAGGCCATCCTCCATATGGATTTGTTTACTACAACTATGATTGTAGCCAACTACATTGTTGGCTACAATTGCATTTGTTGGCTACAAGTGCAGTTGTCCCAAGTTTTTCTAGTATTAGTAAGGAAGTGTGCTATAATCTAACCTCTTATCCATAATTGTATCATCCATTACTGACCTAGCTATTCTGAGGCATATGCGAAGGTATGCCACTGAAGTAACATGCCCATCATCTAGTTTTAAATTGCTAATGATAATAATTCTAACATTTATGAGCGAGGTTGATGGATTAGGTTTGTAGGGTGGTATTACAAGGTGTTGCTATTCTTGCTAAACTATTCACTCAAAGTTTATTGCACACAAAGTAGGAGATAGTTAGCATTTACCATGGGTTGTTCATAAGGAATATCAAGATGGATAATATTTCTTGATCCTACTGCCATTGAAGTGGCCCCTAGGCTAGCTATCTAATGTTTCTAGCTCAACATTCCCTATCCTATTGATGTCACAGATATGGAAAGGTCTAAGGCTTCAAAGTTTCAACTTATTATTATGGCCTTTGATGATTGAGTAAAGTACCACAAGTTCCCCCTTATCAAAGGATCATTTTTTAGCATGCTTGTCAAACGAGACCTTACATTTGGCCTTTTCAACAAGTAGTGTGTGAGTTGCTAAGATCCATGATTTGGTCAAGCACTTGAGCTCTACTATGTTGCCATGCCTTAGTACCCTCCTAATGTTTTTGGATAGCGATATGGAGACTAGGGACTTGGAACCCTACTAGCATAATGGCATGCATGCCATGGGTGAGTCAGAATGGACTTATCATGCAGTGGTTTTGTAGGTTGTACAATAGGCCCAAAATGTTTCCATGACAGTATGATCCCAATCTAAGCATGATACAAATATGATTTTATTCAAGATGCTAATAAGGACTTGTTTGTGGCTTCTACCTAGCCATTTGCTTAGGGATAGTAAGGGCTAGATTCTTGTGGATGAGAAGGAACATGATAGCTAATGGTCAATTATTTGATTGAGAAAACATGTGCATTGGTCACCGTGGCCTTGGCCCATTTAGTCATGTAGTCCATAGCTATGGTGACATATCAAGGATGTGGTATTCTATGGCGACTGGGCTAATGGGTACCATGAAGTCAATACACCACTTCTAAAAGGGTCGATGGGCGATTACTAGTATGAGTTTCATATTATCCTTTCACATAGATAACTTTGTTATCTAGCACTCATCATGGTGCTTGACAAATCTAGCCTCATATTTAAAGAGACTAGCCACCATAATTGGGATTGAAGCACTATTCCTAATGTAGTAATTTTCTCAAAGTGTCCTGTAGCAATGCCACCATGCAATGCTTCTTGTAACACATCTCCAATTTCATGGTCATAGATACATTTTTTGAGGAGATTAACTTGCTCTAGATGATACAATAGCATATCAATTAATAAGATTAGATCTTAATCAAGGGGCATGTGAGCTATGCTTTCTCAATTGGTTATTACGATAGGCCTTACTCAAGAATGTGGACAATGTCATTTTCCCAATGAAGTGTAAGGTCGGCCTTAAATAGCTAAGATTCTTGTTGGAGATAAAATAGATGGGCACGATAGAGTTCATTATCGAATCCCTGGCCTTCTCGCCATTGGTCACTCATGACAAGTGATTAGCAATGAACTCTTATGGTCGTCTCACCATTGGTCACTCATGATAAGTGATTATCAATGAAGTGTTGTTTACCTTTTCACACAACAATAGACAAATAAAATTCAAACAAAATTAAAATTCATCGAGTGATATAGTTGATAGCTAGGGATTATTCACAAGATAAAGCGGTGCCTCATGGTCAATGAAAAATGTGAAGGCTATGGTAAGGAGATAATGGTGAAACTTTTTCATAACATAAACCATCTTGTTAAGCCCACTCTTTCAGTGATTGAATAATTTATCTTGGCATTAATTATTTATCGAATAGATATTAACCCTCGGAGACACAAGGTGCAAAGAAGGCTTAAGAAGGAGCATAAGAATATAGCCAAATGGAAAAAGAAGACCAAGAAGCTTGGGAAAATTTTTAAAATCAAGAATATGGCACACAAGAGATAAAGCACATTTTAGTCCTTTGTAAAATAGTGCCAAGCTCCCTCTTGTGCAAGTTGTAAATGAAAAGGCACATGTAAAGGAGTCATGAGAATAGGAAAGAACAGGAAAATATTGGAAAAGAGGACCAAGTCTGGACAACCGGTCATGGAAATGGGTTAACTGCCCAAGGGGAGAATGGCATATATAAAATCCAACAAGTTAATGGATAAGCTAATTCTTGGTGTTTGTGTGTGTGTAAACTAGCTCTCTTCTTGTTCTTGTTCTTTCTTTCTACTTGTCCATGAGAGTGGGAGAGAGGGAGAGAGGGAGAGAGGGAGTGTAAGAGCAGGAGAGTTGAGTGTGTGAGAGTGAGGGACCGTGGAGAAGCTCTTATTCTCCTCTTCTCCTTCTCTTCTCTTTTCTCACACATGTGGCTATGGATGTTGGAGCTTAGAGCATGGAGATGGAGCTTGCTTGAGCTACACCTTAAATTGTGGAGCCATCAAAGGATTCAAGAAAGAAGACTACAACGATCGGATTCAAGGGTAAGCTCACTACAACCTTGTGTGAGAGCGTGCACGGCTATGTGAGAGGTAGCCATTGCCACTCGCTTAAAACCCTTGACTTGATAAGCAGTCCATAGAGTCTCCACGGTTGCTAGTGATAGCAACAACGTTTTGGTTCCATTGCTAGGTCCAACGGGTTCACGCTTGAGTGCTTACACACTCCAAATTGAGTGAAAATAGGAGTTCATCTCCAACAGGGCGCTTGGTGTAGGTAGGAAGAGAGGGAATCGAAAGGTATTCGATCTCCTTTGCCAAATAGTTTAGGTTTTGGAAGATTTAGATACCTTAGTTAGATTGGTGATATAGCATTTTTCATTAGTAGGATACATTAAGGTTAAGGAAATATTGAAAAAAGAAAGAAAAGATAAGTTTTTGTAACAACAGGAAGCTAGGAAATAAAAGAAATGAGATTTTGAATACCTTAGAAGGAAAACGAAGAGTAAGGGAAGAAAGAGAGAACATTAAAAGAAGAGAAAGGGGGAAAGAGCTCATTTTAGCATGTGAGAGATTGAGAGAGAGAGAGCAGAGGTCAAGAGAGAGCAGTAGGTCAAGAGAGCAACAAGAGCAAAAATCCATCGTATCATCCCTCCCGGTGATTTCGAGGATGCTCAAAACCTTCCTTATTGATTGAAGAATAAAGGCAAGATCATCTCTGGGTGCACTTGGGATTTATTGAGTTATTCATCATCATTTTTAGTCATTCGGTATGTTTTTCTGCCTCTCAGATGGCACCCCAGGCCTTGGACAACTGGTCCTACTCTGAAAACTCTTGCATCGGACTTGGAGTATCCTGTTCAGATGATCGAGTCAGTCCACTCAGACGCCTAAAAGTCCCCTCAGATAGCTCTCACTCAAATGGCCTCAGATGACCAAATTTTCCACTATGACAACCGAGTTTGAGACTCCAAGGAACAAAAAACTGCAATTTGGACGTCCAAATTTGCAGACAACGTGAACCATAATATATTTTTAGGGACCATCTAGACCCCCCAAACATACCAAAGGTTGTGAGCTAATTACCGGGTTACCCTAGCTAGATCCCACACTACAAGTGTGACCATAGAGCTGACCAACATCAGAATTTACCTTGACAAGCCCAATAATTGACCAAATCAACTGGTCACTTGCAGTTTACTTTCCAATAGAGACATTATTTGACTGCATGGGCAGACCACCCATTAGGACCCCATGGGGGATCAAAATTGACTACCAGATATGATCGCAACTCATGTAAAAGAGCTACAACTGTACAGAACTGACTGACAAGGTGTGTGTGTGAATGATTTCATTGAAGGTTGCACATTGCATTGTAGATGCTTCAATGTGTGAGAAAATTTAAAAGCTTGATTGTGCGCAGCTCACCTTGCACTACAGTAAGTGACCCATCCATTGAGCGATGCTCCAATAAACTTTGTAGAGGAGCCACTAGAGGATGAAACGTATATGAACCCCCATCTCTCCTATGATGAGGAGGGTAATATTATATTGATGGACTTTAGACACTTTAGACCATGCCAATTATGGCTTTAGGTAGGGGAAGAGGTAGAGGCTTAGGAGGGGGAATGAACCAAGAGCCACTAGCATGTTGGACTTGTGGACATCCAGGGCACATTTCATCTTGTTTCCCTGAAAAGGAGCAAGCAAACAAAGACAAGGCTAACTTGAGATATCTAGGGTGTGGAGTTACACATTTGTACATAGATTTCCCTAGATGAAAACCCTACACTAGTACGACAATTGTGCCATCAATACCACTTGGACTCTTTAGTATCAAAACACCTGATGATGAAGCCATACCAATCCCACTAAATTTCATGACTCAAGCTCAAACGAAGCAGGCCAGTATCTCATTATCTAGACCTAGCAACTTAGATGCAACATCTGATGGAAAGAAGAGCGAGAGGAGGAGAAGAAAGAGGATGGATGCCAAGTTAACACTCAAAACTTATAGTGCTACCACACTGACCAAAGGGAAACAAGTTATGGATGCATAGGCAAAACATTTACTCCTAAGATAGTGGAAAAGGGAAGTGCCAAGATTGGAGAATACCCCGACCCAAAGCACCAATTAGAAGTTGTGAACAAAGCCAAAGATTGGGTGAAAGAAGCTCAAGTGCACTTGCAGGATGCATATCCTATCATGGACAATGAGATTGATGAGCTCTCTAGCATGAGTCCACCAGTCTTCCCTATGCACTTGAGATCAAGAGGCACATCAACATCCCATGTAGCACCACACAAGCAAAATCTAGATGCCACGGATAGAAAAACTACCCAAGAGCATTGGCAAAAAGGCCTTGAGTTAGAGGAAAAGGAAAAGGTTGGCAATTTGTTTGCAACACTAATATCAACTCATCTAACCTTGCCATTAGGAGAATTGCTTGGGTAAAACCCCCTACTATGGCAGGTGTTGAGGCGATGGATAGAAAGACCTGATGGACATGAAGTGACCAACTTGCCAAACCATGATGCAAAGACACATATACCAAGCTTAGCCCTAAACCCTTTGCCTAAATCTCTATAAGTGAATGCCTTTTGGGAGGTGATGAAAATGCATGCAATCTTACCTATTATTGCATTAGGTGATGCCACACGGAAAGGAATTGTGGACACAGGAGTAGGAGTTAGTGTGCTCAACCACACATTTTTGCAAGCTTGGAAAAACCCACCAGTGGAAACTGCACTGTTTAAATTACACTAGAAAATGGTGTAACATGTCCGCTTGACCACTTGTGGGACACGTCTTAGCAGCCCATCGGGAGGGGATTCTAGAAAGCGCCACCTGGCATTCGCAAGGAATGTCACAAGGTTTGCGATCTAGGTCTTCCTGAGTCTGCCTTGAAGCGGAAGCATCCGATCGTTCCCACTTAGGATCGACCTGAAGTCAGGGTTTCTTTCCTATCAGCCAAGTCTCTAGGAAGTAGCTACCGTCGAGCTCCATATGAACCACTTTGCATAGGAACAACAGAGTTGAAGTGGATCTATGCTGCACTTGGTTCATGGAGAATGGGAAACGGGAGGGATGCGAAGCTCAACCTCTCTGCCCATAAGGCATAGTCCCCTTCCGCTCCCCTAAAACAACATAAATCGGGATTCTAACTCTACCGGCTCTAGGTCTTCACAGTATCGTTTTCACATCTTTTGGGAAAAGTTCCCAGCTAATCGGGACCACCCTTCTGTAGGACGGACCCAAGTTACGTCCACCGCACTTTCCTCGGGTTGCTTAGTTATCTAATTACCTACCACATTATGTTTGACATGCAAAAGCAGCTTCCTTAATTAATCAATTTAAACACAGGTTCCTTCACGTAACTTAGGCACTGACACAAAAACAATGTCAAGAAAGTTCCTTCTTCAAATATCTGATCTTTATTTATCATAATCCTAGAATACATCAAGTATCATGCCCGAAGGCTATCCTAGCAATCAACAGGATTGCTGCTCCAAGTTTTGCCCGTAGTCTAGTACACGGGCCTCGAGATCCCATCTCGAGTCACGTCGGCCTCTTGTGCAAGATCCAGAGGCAAGGAATTTATGGCCAGAGCCTCCCCTGGCACCCAAGCGTCCTCCCGCTCCAAGCAGCACCCACGGAGAGACCTCTCGCAGCGGGTTCGGTCCATATACCCGGTGCGGCTAACAACCCCCTTGGATAGGGCCAGGCAGGCAGTCAGAGGTAACTGAACCTGCCTCTCCCTCCAGGCTTTTAACTTGAAGCATTAAGTGTTTTTCCTTGAATTATTTTCTTGAGCAAAGAAGTTCAAACAATGTACCTAAGTGTACAATCACGATCATTTTAGAGGTCGTTCGTATGACCAACTGCTAAGGTGTGATTCCTTCTTTCCGAATGCTCCCAGGATTCAATCTTGGATCGTTCGCAACTTGGCGAGATTCCAATGGCTTGGCAAGCTAGGTTGCTTGTTTCCCCTTTTTCTTTGGATTAGGGTTTGTACCCTACCGACCCCAATTTTCCTTACCTTAGGTCTCCTTGTAAAATAGATCATGGACAACCCCGTCGTCCTCGGTTGGTCAACTTGCTAGTTATCTCCTAGATCCCTTGAAGTACCTATGTACCTTTATCTTTGATCTTAATCGATCAAGATTATCTATCCCCTTGATCATGGTTGGTCAAGGTGGTTCTGTTTAGAACAGTTCCTACTTCGTCTTAAGTATAATCTTCTTAAGCCCTCTTAATAATGTTCACATGCACTAAGCTTTTACCTATCCCTCTTGAATTCACCAAGGACTTTGACATGGGACTCATGGATCTTAGTCCCATTTGGTAAATTACAAACAACGTTGAATTTTCCCAACAACTTTAATGCACACAACGTAATGCCATGCCTTCATTTCAATGCTTACAATTTTGATATAATCCATACGATATTTTATGCCACACATGCGAAGGTATTTTCTATGCATGCAATCTTAACATTATCCTCTATGTAATTATTTACACGATCCATAACCTTCTTGAATTATCTGATCTTTATAACTTTATGTGATTATTGTATGAGTCTAGCTGCACTTTAATCTTTTCTGTAGTTTATTACATGTACCTTAGAATCCATCTTGCGATATGGAGATGCACTTTGCTTCTTTCGATGCCCTCTGAAATGTATTTTGCAAGAACTTGTGCAAGGAGCAATGCACTTTATGCAAGAATTCATGCAAGATTTTTTTTGGGTAATTTACGATGCAATTATCTAATCAATTTCACCTATTATGATGTCATCTTAGAACGAAATTTATCTTGTTTGTTACAAACATCACAACTAAATTCATACCAAGGCAATTACCCATCAATCGCGCAATCAATGTGATGCATGTGAATATGATTTTCACCATGATAATTATAATCTATGATTTAATAATAGAGCAACCTGGGTTTGGAGTGATGTCTTGATTCCAGTGGTATTTACGCTTGATGATAGACCATTCGTGGTTGCGGTACCGTCTTGATTCAAGCCGCCATCCACTCTTGGGGGGTTTTCGGCTATCCTTGTAGATCTACACTTCGGGCCATACTCGAAGATGCGCGTACGAGAGATAGAATTCTCGCACTCTCCTATGCAACTTTAAGTAAATTCTTGCAACCTCTCCTTAAGTGGAGAAAAGATAATAAAAGGGGGGTGTATTTTCAGAAATATTAGAGGGGACATATGACCTCTCTTTAAGGGGGGAAAGAAGAACCCTCCAAAAGCTTCCCTCTCTCTCTCTCTCTCTCTCTCTCTCTCCTTTCTCACCGTTAGAGCAGCGTGCCAGGGCGTCTCCTTGCGATGATGATGAGGAGGGGGGCCTGCGTGTCAAGCGGAGGGGGCGTGATGTGTAGGCAGCAGCAGGGGTAGCGTTTTTTGATCAGGGGGCGCTGCCTGAGCCATGAGGGAGGGGGGGCTCCCTTTTATAGTGGGGGAGGGGGTGCAGGTTTGCGAGGGGGGGAGATGGCTATTCACGGCCGCCAGCCCTCCACCTCGGGGGGTGCATGCCCCCCCTTCTCTCTCTTTACTCCCTCTCTCTCTCTCTCTCCCCGACATGCTGTTGGCAGGGAGAGAGAAGGAGAGTAAAAAAAATTTGAGTTAAATTTAAAATTTTTTAAGGGGGGGTTCTTATGGGGAAGGTACGGGGGGAGATATTACAAATGGAATGAAAGTCAAATTGTTCTGAGTGCTAAAAGATTGGCCTCTAAAGATAGTAGAAATCCAATTCTCAATTAACTTTATAGGCATGAAGGGAGTGGACTACGACATTCTGTTATAGGTAGGCCATGGATGAGAAATGCTCGAGTGATAGAGGATTGGGGTAATGACCTAATATTCTTGGGCAACAAAATAGAAGCTATTCGAGTAGAGATGGACACTTAGAAAACCCCACTAGTTGACCTTGACGCTATCTCTACATACTAAAGGGTGACTCACAAGGAAAGTGCAAATATGGACCCTTAAATAAGTATATTCCTTGCCTTGAGGATGAGCATGATTGGATGCATGTATTGGCAACCATCAACTTGCCATTCTCAAATGATGAGGATGATTGTAGACAACAAGCTATAGAAGTAGCTAGTAAACCCAATGGAGTCATAGCTTTTGAGTTATCTAAGAAAATGATTGAGCAGATAAGAGCAAGCTCTAAATCCTGAGAGGCCAATACTTTTAGAGTGAAAAGAGGAGTCATCAAGGTAAATTATGATCCTACCTAGTTAGAGTACCTGGACGTAGTGGACTATGAGTGAGCTGGATTAGTTCAATCAGGCACCACACCACTACTTAGAGTGGAATCAGTCTCGAAGCTGCCACTACCAAGAGAAACTCCTTCTTTTAGTGAAAGCTGTGAGTTTAACTCTAAGTCAAAAATCATCGCTGAGAGTGATCCAAAAATCCCACAAACAACCACCAAAGACCAAAGACACCAAAGGGGACCTCCTAGTCCATCTGAGGTGCAAGAAGCTCAATAAAGAGAGAACGAAACTATCCAAGTCCTCAAAAGCTGAACAACAAAAGAAATCACATGACTTACCCAAACACTTCACCAAGTATAAGAAGGGTGACCGCATAGTGGTGTTAGTAGGAGCCAAAGGAGCAAGATAGATTAGTGAACCCATTGAAGGATCCGCTAAAGTTAAGGAAGTCAACTTGGCAAGGGAAGGAGACAAGCCTCGACCCATGTACATAGCTAACGACTTAACTAAGCAAGAGGAGGCCAATCTCATTAATCTCTTACAAGAGTATGTAGATGTCAAGAAGAATAATGATACAGTGATGGTCAAACAATGGGATGTAACCAAGAGTGTGGAAGTTGTGCTCAGCTCGGATCTGGTTGAGAAATCTCTAGGGTTAGTAGACAAGCCAGAAAAAAGGCTAAAGAGAGACATGTATGTCATGCTAGGGATAAATAAGCAACAAGTGTACACAAATCATGGAATCGGTCTAGCAGACATCCCCGAGCCCATTATTAGATTGAAAGCTAAGATGGTACATGCTCTCTTCTTGAGCCAAATGTACAATACACTCATGAATAGAATAAGGGTACCACTACTCCAAAGTATTGTAGCCAAGGCACTGGACGAAGTAAATTTAAACTCCTATGTCTGAACAACAATTGAGGCATGAGCTCCAAGAGCCACAGGTTGAGAGATGACGAAGGCTGAGTCAGAAAGGAAAAAAACATGCATCCAAGGCATCAAATATAGGTTTCAGAGGAGTGCTAATAGCCCTAATACAAGAGGCCATGGGAGAGATGGACAGAGAAGAGGAAGTGAAGGAAACACCAGAATAATCTCCAATCCATGAGCATCATTCACCCATTACACTGAGCCCTCTAATCTCTTTCTATACATGGAACCTTGGGGAAAAAGAAGCTAATAGAGTTTAGTAGGAAGAAGCAGAGCAAGCATCTAAGAAGAGGGATGCTAACCACCAAACTCAACAACAAGAAACCTCAAGTGAGAGAATTGTCACACTGAGCAGGGAGAGCAAGGCTCAACACCATCCAGTTAGGGAGAGGGGCAAAGAATCATGCTAGGGATTCCCATTAGGAAGACCAGAACCACTTATGAGAAAAGTAGAGACTTGTAGAGGGCTGAAGAAGAGTCAAGGAAACTTGAAGAGGAACATAAAAAGAAACAAGAGGAGGAGAAGAAATGTTAAGATGAGAGGAGGAGAAGCAGGTGGTCATTTCCATCAGAAGATTAGTAGAAAAAACCTCTCGATTCCAAGAACTAGCCATGATGATCCCGACACATGAAAATGTACCTAGAACAAGTGTTGCCCCGTAGAGGAGTCTGAACAAAGACCAATGGTAGAGGGTAAGGGAAAATCCCCCATGCATGCACTACCATCAATCATGGCTACCACAACCACCTCAACACAAGGAGCCATAGATGTAGTAGTCAATGAAAGTAACATGATGGCATGGGTGCATTACCTATTAGGCAAAGTGCATGAGCTCGCACTATCAGCATCATCAAAAAGGGCCCCAACAGAAGGATCCAAGAGACCAGCAGAGCCAGCATCCAATACACAATCCTGCCAAGGTCCTAAGATGCCACACCTTGAGGTATCAACCACTTCGGTACCGTTAGCAGTGTGCAACACAGAGGAGTATGATGAGCTAGTGAAAGAGCTCTAGTGTTAGTGTGATAGAATGAATGAGAAGAGAAAACCTATGCTTGTCGAGCTAGAAGCAAAAAAGGATGCTTTTATAGCCTTCCAACTAGAAAAGACAAGGAAAATGATGGTATTCACAAGGAAAGTAACGGTGTCAAAAGAGGCCTTGAAGACATGATAGGGTGACGAGAATTTGTGGATATACGAGAAAGAAAGGGAAAGCTACATGGCATTAGAGCTACTATGTGCATTTAACTCCAAAGAAAACAAACGCTTGGAGTTAGAAAACAAAGAGTTAAAACAGCAAAGGGATGAGTTGAGACAAGAGCTTGAGAGCAGAATGTAAACAACCAAGAAGTACCAGAAAGGAGCAAAATGATGCAAATTTTATGTGATAATTCAAAGCCAACAGAAGTGGAAGACACGAATTCGACCACTTTAAGTGACCATGGAAGACAGGAATGCAAATTTTGACCATTTCGGTGGTTGCAAAATTTTCATAATTTTTCTAACAACCAAATTGAAGAAAGATGACTTCTCAGTTGTTTGGGACGTCAAGCCAAATACACTAAATTTTTTGGATTGTTGATTAGCTGTGCCGGATGGAGAAACTGCAGGAGGCCAGATCTCAAAGGTCAAAATTGACCAAAAGGAAAAAGTAGTGGGCATGGGCCTTTGGGAGCCCAAAGGCCCCTAATTTTTTGCGTGGAAAGGGGAGGGGGAGGTGCCATTTTCAAAACAATGTGATCAAACATGCCACCTCCCCCCTTGGCGACGATTGGGTAGAGGAGTCACGATCACTAATGATTCTTCTGGGTAACCCATGCAGTTTGAATATTTCCTTGATGGTAGAGAGGTTGGAAGTAACCCACCAAACAGATGACATCAATGAATTCCTTGATTTTTTCACTCCAATTCACCTATTCAATCGTGCAAGATGGCTACTTGAATTAAATTTTCAATTTCTATTCTTTCTCTCTCCTCTATCCTCTCTCCTCTTGATGTGTGTTCCCATGCTTAATCTATGAGAGAAGGGGGAGGGCTAAGACGTAAGATATAGATCATGGGATGATGCTAGAGCATGAAGCAACATAGATCCAGGTTGGGAGGAGTATCAACGACTATTGAAAAGCATCAATGGGCCTCCAATCACGAGATGTGTACGATATAAAGCACGGTTTTATGAGTAAGTCATAAATTTAATTGTTTTATGTAAATTTCATCCATAAATGGTTGAAAATGGTGGTTCTTGGTTGTCAACTCTATGATCTATCATAAATATTAAGGAAATCAAGAAAAATCAATCATCTAATAATTTCTTTATAAACATGCAAAACCTGCAATATTGCGATTTTAAGGAAAATCACGAGATTTTGGAATTTTGTTGTGTATATGGTGTTCCTATGGAATGGAATGTGATATAGAAATAATTCTCAACAAGCTTAATCACTCCAAATTAGTAATTCAAAAAATATCAATATTATCAATAAATAAATAAATAAATAAAATAAAATAATAGATTTTTGCATCTAAGAAATTAAAAATTTTTGCATTTATGTTTTTGAATTATTATTTAATAAGGTTGAGGCATGAGTCTTAGTCTCAATTCAGCTCTATCTTTATGTTAAAGTGGGTATTTACTACTTTTATGAAGAAAAATTTCCTTGATTTCCAATGTGTTAGCACTATGCCTTGTCCATCTTCTTTAGGCATCATAGGCTTGAGCGTTAGGATACTCCAATCTCCAATGTCCTTCCCTGCATGCAAAAGAAAAAATATTTAGAGAAGGACTGAAATTTTTATCATCGGACTCTTCCACCTCTACCACACCTACCATGGCCATCACTGGGTTGCTAATACTCTTGATTTGTATAAGCAATAGTCAATGTAGAAATTGGATTGGCCTGGAAGGTAGTCCATTGGCCGAGGGGTCTTTTTAGGTACATTACCATCCTCTGGGATGTGCCATCTAGTACTACCTACCATTGTACTAGTAGTACCTAGTGTTATGAGTAGACATATTGCAAATATTGCACTATCTTTGGTTTAGGCCACATTCAACTTGAATGTGCCCAATATTGTTGCACTATGACACTATATTAGAGAATTCAGGAATCTCCCAAGTTCCACTCTCAAATTAGAAATAAAGATTTGACCATATGGCTAAATCTTAATCCCTTTTTTGAAGATAGAACTTGGTACTATCATCTATATAATATCTAGAAAAAGTTTCACCTTCAAGCAAGGGGATAACAATTTGACTATGTGACCAAATATTGACTATCCTACAAAAACCCAAAGTATATGAAAATTCCCAAAATCCCTAATATAGTGTTCTATGTGCACGAGATATTTTTGACCTCATTTTTCTTTGTGTTTTCTGATGTTTTCTTGCCTTTGTCCTTCTTCTTACTCTTGGTTGGCTTTTTCTCCACCTCTTCGAAGTTAGATGAGTAGACTTCTTAAATTTGACTAAGAGGGTGAGGGATTAAGAGTCCTTGAAATTGTTGATGGGGCGGAAGCTTCTAGTTGTAAGGTAAGTTGTCGTTGGAATGTTGATAGGTATCTTGGTTGTTGAAGTTAGTGGCTATTCTTTGGAAGTCTCTTGGTGGGTCCAATGGTGATTATTCTCATGGTAAGCTTGCATGGTCATCAAAGATTGGAAGTATTAGAATGGAAGACCTTGAAGAACAAGTGATTGTGTGTTGAAACTTGGAATCTTTAGTACATGCAATTGAAAACCTTTAGTGCAGTCTCTCCCTAGGGGATAGTGCTAGTCTTATTTTTGTGCATAAGATATATTGTGTTGGTTTGGGAGATGAGTCAAACTCCAAGCAAACCTAAAGTTTTATTCCACACTTGAAGACTCAAACCATGCATAGGTTATGGTGCAGATATTATGTGAGTGCACATGAGTACTCAGGCATTACTTAGTTAGAAGACAACTGTTGGTTGTGATTGCTCATAGCTGCATTGTCATGAGAAGGGATGGAAAAAGCATTGTGGCTCGCTGAAATTGTACTTGAAGAAAATTTTGAAAATGTCATTATTAGCTAGATAAGATGCATTGTAGTTGAATGACTTAGAATAAGGATCTTTAGTAGTTGAAATTGCTTCTAGTGAGGTTGAATAGAATGGTCTCTTCTCCTAGCGCTTTTCCACCTTGCTTTGTTAGGGCATCGATGTCATCTAAGAAAGGAAATGTGCAAACGATCTAGGGTGACATGTCTCATAGGCAAGGCATTCTTCCTAGGGATGTCTTGCCCTTGATGTGCCCTACGTGTGTGTGGGGGAATGAACAAAATGGCTAGGGGATTAGAGATGACCAAGGCCATCAAGCATACCTAATTTGAGGACCCCTAGGTGTAGTGTAGTGAGAGTGTGTGAATTTTTATTTTGATTTTTTCTTTTTTTTGAATAATACAACAATGCCATACAATGGGACTTTTAGCCTTGCAAAAGGGATAGTAGATTTTTAAGGGTTGGAAAGGTTGAATAATGATTACTCCTTGAGAAAGTTTTTTTTTTTCTTTAAGCCTCGATTCAAAGCTATGACAACCTGTTGTTGATGAAGAGCGAAAAATTTGCGAGATGGTTGAAATTCCTGGGTAGCCATTGCTCTTCATGTTGGAATGTAGTGAGCTTGAGATAATAGATGTATCATTTGCCACCTATTTATTTGCATTCACTTAATAAAACTTGAGAGTATATGTAATTGAGTTCAACAAGAAATAAGAGAAAATTTTAAAAATTTATGTAAATATTACTTATCTATTCTTATTGTTAACCATTGGTTGCTTTCACTTTCCACTTGTGCCCTCCTTGCATGAAAAAGTTGCAATGCTTTCGAGCGTTGGAGGGGTACTAATAGTGTGGTGCATATGGAATTTTTTATGTTTTTATTTTTTTTGGTTTTTTATCTTTTTTTTATAAATTTTATTGTGTATAAAATATTAATGTACAAGTTTTTATGGTACAAGGTTACTCAGCCACCAAGATGTGAGTCATTGATAAAAATCAGGATTATATTGGTATATAGTATATTTGTCAAGAAGTCACAACATTTTTGCCCTTAGGGTTAAATATGTAGCAATGTCAAGTACAACATCTCCTTGGTTTAATCTACTAGCAACATGAAGCTCTTCTTCTACGAGGATTTTGTCGAGTAAGAGAACATCTAGAGAGGTCTAGTTAGCATGACTCCTTGTAGAATGGCAACAAGTACTCAAAGGGAATTTGGAGCTACATATGTTGGGTCGAATTGGGATTCCCAAATAGCTCATCTTTTTGCTTTGAAATGGTCATGAGATGACTTGTGAGTTCAGCCATTGAGGTTCTCATGGTGTACCAAACTTGCTTGAATGAGCTACTAGTATTTGCCTTATCTTTGAGGGCTACTAATTTCTTGATGGTTGGTGGGCATAATGGATTGCAAAATGTTGGGATCAAACAATGTTCCTCAGCTTCCTCTTCTAGAATTTGTCATAGAAGGTTATCTAGTTAATCTTTGTATTGCTCAGTGAGATATTCATACTCTTCCCAAGATAGTGAAAATGTTAAGTAATTCTCAAATTCCTCTAGGAGGAAGACAAAATCAGACTAGGCATAAACATGAGCAAGGAACATAATTTTATCATGCAATTCTTGAAGGTCGATAGTCATTGTTTGATTCTCATTTTGGGTAATTTCTATTGCAATATCTTTTAATTTTCTCAGTTACAAGTTAGGTTTCAACTAAGCTAGAGATTTTGCTCAGTTTGAGCTTGACTTGAGAGCTATTGACTCTCTTGGGCTCATTGGATTGGTGATAGTAGTACTCTTTCCTGAGTTAGTAGGCATGAAACCTTCTTTAACTGTTGGGATCGTATTGAAGGTTTCATTTAGGATTGTTGGATCTTGGGTGAGGCAAAACAAGTATGCATTGACATCAAGCACCATGCTTCCTACTCCTAGTCTGCTAGCCACATGGGGACCTTCTACTATGAGAAGCTTATTAAACATGGGATGATTTTGGATAGTGGTTGAAAGTTTGACATCACAGGTGATTGATAATACTTGTAGGGATGTAGTCGATGGCCAATTTTAGCTCTGGATTGCAGTTGGAATGCCATTTTTCCTCAAAGGCACCATGTCCTTTTCCCTTTTGTTCCATTACTGCTAGCTATTTCTTGTTTGTCTCTTGTAGGGCAATGTAGAAAGAAGGAATTATACACAATTTTCTAGTTGTGACTTTTGGCATACCTTTCATGATTTCCTCGGCAATGGTTGTCTAGTGAGAGAAAACTTGTGCTACTTGTCCCACATCAATGGCCTTTCTAAGAGCTACTTATGCTCATTCATAGGTTTTCCAATGCCCTTGTAAATATATGCTTGTGTGAGCGATGTCAATTTCACATCAAGCTAAACTAGACACTTCATTGCTGGTTCATTGGTCTATTGTGCTAGCTCGTCATCCATCTCCTCAAGAGTCTTCTTTGAGGGCATAGGCTTGAGGTGTATTGGAGGTGCTAGAGATAACGAAGATGTTTCTTGAAATATCATTTTTGTGAGTGGGCTTGTTCCTCTATGGACTTGTTCCTTGGTTTTGCATCAAGCTGAACTAGACACTTCATTACTAGTTCATTGGTTTGTTGTGCTAGCTCATCATCCATCTCCTCAAGAGTCTTTTTTGTGGGCATAGGTTTGAGGTGCATTGGAGGTGCTATAGGTAACGAAGTTGTTTCTTGAAATATAATTTTTGTGAGTGGGCTGAAGGGCTTGTTCTTCTATGGTTGTGAGCTCTGTCATAGCCAAAGGTGGGTGACTATTGAGATTCATGCTAGAAAGTAATAGTAGTAGAGTTAGCTGATTGGCTATATGTGTTGTTTGAGGTTGATTGCTTCATTAGATCCTTACCTTGGTTGTCTGTGACAATGTGCTTGGTTGATTTTTGTGAGTCTATTTGCATAGGTCAAGCAGCAGCACCAGGCTATTATTGTTGGGCTTCTTGTTTCTACATAAATGAGACCTTCTTAGGAAACTTGAGACTGCTAAGCGGGCTCCTTGATACCTCTAATGACTACTCAATTCTTGGAAATTTTTCATCTTATAAACATTATTGTGTAGCAATAATATTACCATGGAGTGGACACATTGATTCCTCTTTTGGGTTTGTTGTCCTATTTGGTATTATCATCATCTCTTTGGATTTGACAACTGCATTATGCAGTTCTACCTCAACGTTAGGATTTGTCTCCTTTTCTCGATAGGTGAAGTTTGGCCTTTTGGTTTTTATCTTAGCTTGCTCAAATTCTTGAGTGGATTTTGACCTATACCATGTTTCAAGTTTAGGTTGTTTCCTTCGTTTCTTTTGGACTACAAGTGAGACAGAGGTGGTGACATAGGTAGTTAGGGCAACCAAATGCATAGGTAGTTAGGGCAACCAAATGCATAGGTAGTTCAGGGCAACCAAATGCATTGATTTCTTATGTAATACCCTTGAGCATGTAGCAATGCTTTGGAGACCCATTGTGGCATTGTGCTAACTCTTCGCCGTCAATGTTTATGGTGGTATCCCTAGGATCTTTATCTCTTTTTGAATGAGGGTTTATATTTAGCAGTATTAGCCATGGAATGGGAGCTATGAGATGCTTGGAGTTCCTTGCTAGGACTAGGAAACTTCTCACTAAGAGGAATTTTCTTTTGATCTTGTGCTTTCAATAGTTCTCTAAGAACTTCGTGACTCACTTCCATTGAGTTTTGATCTAGGGAAAAAATTGATTGCTTACCCTTATCTTGAGCAACATTGAGATTATTTTTGCTAAAGAGAGGCTGGTGAAGTTCCTGCGGGAGTTGCCCCAAAAAGGAAGGAAGATTGAGAATGGCCCCCAAGAGAAGAACGTCGAGTGCGGGTGGCAATCCCACAGCCAGCAATGAAGCTTCAAGCGAGGGCATCACTATCAATCCAACTATAGTATCGGACATAAGTAATATATTTCCAAATTGATAGATGCTTGCTTTGATTCCCACATGAGATACGTTTAGGTCCCAAACTATACCACATGAGAATAGTTGATTGAAAAGGATAAACTTCGTCTCAAATATTCAAAGGATTGAGTTTTCAAAATGCATGTATTAAGAGAAGTTAATGGCATCGGGATGCTATGTGATAAATTCATGCATAGCATGAACAACATATAAGGTTCCAAGGTATTGTTGACTCCCTCTTCTTGTAAATTAGTAGTTATGTTGTCGCCACATTAAAGGTATATTTTTGCAGCTTGCATGCCTGATGGATTGCATGGTAAGAAACCTTCTACTCTAGATCAACCAACAAAACCTTCTACTCTAGATCTTCATTGCCTGATGATGTGCGTAGTTAGTACAAGCAATGATCGTAAGGATTAAAAACTAAGATGCCTTGAGATCCGTCTGATAACTACTATGTTTATCAATCCAACTCGGGGTTAGGCTAGATACAAACAACAACTCCAGGCCTCAAAGGCAAGTGGAGAGCCCAAGGATTAGGAAATCCTGAGTCAAAGGAAGACCGATACTTTTATACTTGTTGGGAAGAAGGTTGGGCAGTCGATCAATGTAAGTGATCAATAGAACTTACATCTTGTGTAGTTGTATGAGACCTTAACATATACCTTAGTCAAAGGAAGGGAGTGTAGTTGTATGAGACCTTAACATATGCCTTAGTCAAAGGAAGGGAGTGTAATTGTATGAGACCTTAACATATGCCTTAGTCAAAGGAAGGGAGTGTTAAGTAAAATTTTGCATAGTATGGCTCTTAGATCCCAAGGGGGAGAGCAAATATGCAGATGGAAATGCTATTGCACCTATTCTTGCATTGTTTGGAAAAATACAATTGGTTTTGTTGGTTGATCAAACAACATCCTAAATGCTTTTACATTCAACTGATTGTTGGATTGTCATTTGGATGATTATTCCAAGTGCTTGTGATTGATGGTAAATTCATGGCAGGGGTCTGTGATGAAAAATTTCCATGGGGATAAAGGAATGTTTTCTTGGAAGATGATATTAGGTTGAGTGCCCTAGCTGTGCTTGATTCTTAAATGAATTAATTAAGGAAAGGTTATTTGCACAAGTGGATCACCTCCATGATCGCACCATGGATCAACCTGAAAGGGGCACTGCTCGATTCACGGATCAAAGGTTGAGTGGTGAAAAGGCCAACCACGAGAATAATGTTTCACTCCCAGAGGCAGCTTGTGGGTCAGGTGGAGCTCTCGACACCCCTTACCAATTCCAAAATGGAGTTGAAAGACCTCCGTGGTCCCAACATCTGTGGCATTGGAAGATCCTATTCTAGATAAAGGATGGAAATTGTGGTGCCATGTGATTTGGACCAACTACTTCTGCAGGGTAGAAGGGACATATGATTTATTGTGTAGTATGGGCAAGAGACAAAGATTAACTTGAAGATAAGTTAAGGAACTTGTTTGTCAAAAGGACTACTTGCTTTGTATTTGTGTCTGTGCTATAAATTACGCGAACAAACCCTATTTCCTAAAAGGTTAATTAAGGAAGCTGATTTTAAATGTCACATATAATTGTGGTAGGACCTAATTAAATAACTAAAGAATGCCTATTGAGGAAAGCGGGTGGGCGAAACCCCCGACACGTTCGCCTTACATGGCTGGGTGGTCCAAGAGAATTGGGAGGCTTCTCACAAGGTTTTATCGACGTCCAACCCATAGAAATTGTTAGGATAGAACCCCGATTCATGTCGTTTTAGGGGACCGAAATGGGACTATGCCCTACGGATAGGGAGTTTGAGCGGCGCATTCCTTTCATTTTCCATTCTTTTTGAACCAAGTGTGGCATGGATCTACTTCAGCTTGCATATCTCTACATAAAGTGGGATATCCAAGTCCTGATGCTAGAATGCTGTCAGGAGACCTTGACCATTAGGAACCCAAATTGTAGGTCGATCCCAGTGGGTTCTGGCCGCGAATGTTCCATTGGGAGGCAGACTCGAGAAACCCTAGGTGAAAAACCCCATAACATTCCATGGGAGTGCGAGTAGCATCGCTTAGATTCATCTCTCTATGGACCACTAAAAATGTGTCCGGGACAACTGATAGGCAGGCATGTTACACGCACTCACATTGCATGTAAAAGCTTCATGCTATAGTTAACCCTCAAGGTGTGGACTTTAACCAAAAGCCACACCGCATGGAGTGACAGACCTAAAAGCTAACTCTTACGCACTCAACAATAACCGAGAGCATAAGGAACACAACATTACGTCTATCTCTTCTATATATGTTGACTTGATTTAACTGCTGCAAGTCAGTAACAATTCACGAGTGCTTGTAAAGAATCAAAAGCCTACTTATGCACTATACACCTGCACATAACTAGAAGCAGGAAAACGCATAGCCATTGTTTTTTATGATCAACAATTGTCTTGGAGCTAGAAATGCCTAAATCCACATGAACGGAACCTTTAGCTCTCTTTTCTTTACAACTACTTGTTCTCATCACAAACCTGAAACCCTAGCATTGCCACAAAATCCTCTAATTTCCTAGCTACCTAGTTCTTCTCCACATCAAACTTCTCCACAATAATCTCATGATCCCTAAAGATGAACGACCACTAGCTCACAAACACCATAAAAAATGTTAAGATCGAGTGGCCTAGTAATTCCAATGTTGACTCTCAAAGCACACTTGACTTAGCTCAAAGGACACCTAGTTCTTCCAATGACCAAAACTTGAACCAAACTCATCTACTTAGTTACACCAAACTTCTTCTTCAACTCCACAACACGAAAAACCAATGCAAGATAAAGTGCAAATTCTATGTGCCTAAATGAGACAAAACCCAGCTGCCATGCAGTCATCTCATGATCAACCCCACACTTCATCTATCACATAGCCTTGCAAGGCTAGAGCTTGTTCAAATTGCCATCAATTAAATCGTGTAGCCTGCTATTGTCCAAAGCCACAAACTGATGCTAAGGTCTCTCAACGAATAGGGTATATCTCCATGCATCATGAAGGTCCAAAATGCGCAATAACAAGTTTCTTATGCCCCTACTAGCCCTAAATTTTCTACTTATATAGCAAAGGCTATCATCATTAACCCTAAAGATGATGACCTAATCCCACTAGACTAACTTAGGGTCAAATTAATTGCAAAATGAGAGTACACCACTGAAGCTCTCATTGATGAAGGAGCTGATTATAATATCCTCACCTAACATGCTTAGACTTGCATAGGACAACTCCATAGTGTCCACAAATGCTACAGTCACTTCTTATAGAGGATCACCATACTCTCTTCTAGGCAAATGAAAGATCTTAATTGCCTTAGAAATTGAAAACTTACTAGCTATTTTTGTGTGCTTCCTAATAAAGAGGATGTCGGAAAGGAAATCCTACTTGGTAGACCTTTCAAATGTGCAACTAAGTGCAATATAGACTATGAGGCACAATGGATACACTTTGTTGAGAATCTGTCATCACACCCTGTGTATGCCCCTTTGTATGGAATAGCTAGGCTCAAAAGATGTTGTTTATTCTAGGGAGAGAGACAGATCCCATATGCACAGTTGATGTAAAGTGCTACCAAGCTACTCTATAAAATGATGTACTTGACTATCACTTACACACAATATGATAATGCAATAGTACTTGTCTCAATGTGTCAAGTATCTGTGTCATTGTCTCCTTACAGAAGAATGTCTTTATGAGTCCAAGCTTCCATCTTGGAACCTAATTCACTTGTGTAACAGTTGGTCTTTAGTCCTTGGTCAATGTCATCATGAGTTCAGTCTATGCCTACAAGCTGCCATAGCCATGCTCTAGATCTGCATCTTCAACGTGGTATCGGAGCCCAGTTGTGCCTCTCCAGCCTCTCTTGGTTCCTCTCAATCTCTGCCCAATTTCTCATCATTATCACCATCATCATCTAAGCATTCCTTACTCAATAAGGACTTGGAAGCCATTGAGAAAGACCTCTGTTACTCCCTTCTGCAAGCTCCTCCCATGGAGGACGGCACAGAAAACCCTCACCAGGACTTCCACAAGGCCCCCCTATCCATATTTCGACTCCTCAAGGCCGCCTGCCTCCTCTTCATCCTTTTCTCCTCAGCCTTCTCCATGCTCCTATTTCTGGCCCCCCTCACCTTCTTCCTCCTCCGCCTTTACAGCATCCACCACAATTGTCGTGCCGTCTTGTTCTTCTTTGGCTGCTGGCTTGCCATTTGGCCCTTCTTCTTTGAGAAGGTTAATGGCGCCAAGGTCGTCATCTTTGATCAATGTGTGCCCCCTAGTGAATGCATCATTGTACTGTGCAATCACTGCACTGAGGTCGATTGGATGTACATTTGGATCCTTGTGCTGCACAAGGGCCAGATCAGTTCTGTCAAGTATGTGGTTAAGAGTAGTGTGTGCAATGCTCCTATCTTTGGATAGGCATTCTATGTGCTTGAGTTTTTGCTCATTAACAAGAAATGGCAGATGGATGAAGTGGTATTTCAGAATTCCCTTTAGATGTTTAAGGGTCCCGAGGATCCTCCGTGGGTGGTCATCTTCCCACAAGGCACAGATTACACGAAGGAGAAATGCTTATCAAGTCAAAAATTTGCAAAGGAGAATGGCTTGCCCAAGTTAAATCATGTTTTTTTCACCTCAAACAAAGGGCTGCGATGCATGTTTATGTCATCTCCGCAACTCCATTGATGCAGGAGTTCTGAGCATTCAGTTCCATCCATGTTTCCATTTGAAGATTTTGAAGACACTCTAGCTACTTCAATCATCGTGCAAAACTCAAAGATGATGATGTCTTTGCTTGGGGACATAGACATGAACATGAAGATCAGTACAAGCAAAGTCCACCATAAACATGAAGACCAAAAGAACACATCATTCAAAGCTGAAGAAGAAGAACCAAAGATGAAAGACAAGAAGATTTTCCATGTTGACAAAGAGAATGTTTTTGCTGAAAAAGACCACAAGGACCTATTAGTCCTTATCTCTCATTTTTTGTTTTAAAAAGCATTGTAATTACCTTCATGTTCCTTTCATAAGATTTGTAAACTCCTCATGTAGCCTATGCATAACAGCCTCTACACACTTAATGAGCCGTTGTAACAGCATCTGGATGTCTACCATGTTTGGGCACTACCCACACTTAGCCTTTTCTGCGACAGCCTCTGGATGCTTCACCTATTTGTGGCATGCCCACACTTAGCAAGATTCTACTCATGACAGCCTATGTACACTTAGTGCTTTTCACGGTTCTAATTGAGGAGGGGTGTTGAGAATCCGTCAATCACACCCTGTGTATGCCCCTTTGTATGGAACAGCTAGGCTTGGAAGATGTTGTTTATTCTAGGAAGAGATACAGATCCCATAGGCACAGTGGATGTAAAGTGCTACCAAGCTACTCTATAAAATGATGTACTTGACTATCACTTACACACAATAGGATAATGCAATAGTACTTGTCTCAATGTGTCAAGTATCTGTGTTATTGTCTCCTTACACAAGAATGTCTTTATGAGTCCAAGCTTCCATCTTGGAACTTAATTCACTTGTGTAACAGTTGGTCTTCAGTCCTTGGTCAATGTCATCATGAGTTCAGCCTATTCCTACAACCGGCCATAGCCATGCTCTAGACTCGAATAGAGGGGCAATTGGGGTAAAACAAGCTAGGGGGGTGGGGAATAAGCTCGCAGTAAAGAGAAAAAGGATAAGTGTGTGTGGTCACCCTCTAAGGAAGGAAAAAGAAGGAACTTTCTAGAACCTTCTCTCTCTCTCTCACTCTCTCTCTCTCTCTCTCTCTCTTTCTGTGTGTGTGTGTGTGTGTGTGTGTGTGTGTGTGTGTGTGTGCCATGCAACGTGATGTCTCTCCCTTTTTCCTTTCAATGGGGGGGGGGGGGGGGGGCACTTTATAAAGGGGGAGGTGGGGAGGAAGTGGAGTGGTGGTGGTGGTAGTGTCCCACCCCACCCACCACTTGTCATCATGGTGCATGGTGGTGAGGGACTCACAACCTCCTAGTTGGCCGGGGACTAGTCGAGGGAGCCATGGGGTAGTAGGCCACATGACCTCCCCTTCATCAACATCATCATCATCTTTTCCTTCTTCATCGTCATCATCTACTTCTTTCCCCCCCGCCACCTGTTCGACGATGACAAGGGGGAGGGAGAAAAAACAAATCAACTAATTTTATTTATTTTTAGGGGGTGGTTCCTATGAGAAGGGGGGGATTTTACATCCTCTCCCCCTTAGAGAACTTGAGATGTCCTCATCTCGAAAGGAACTCAGGATTTCATTCTGGAACCGGTGGGGTAGGACCCATCACACATTCGTTGCGACACTCTGACCACTCATAAGCATGGGGTCTGTTAAAACAACAACAAATTGTATTTGATATATCCGAGTCTAGATTACAAGAGAAAAGTTTATTATAGTTATATCTCATGAATATCCTCTAGGTTTTATCCAAAGTATCTAATAATTTCCTTGTAAATTCTGGACCACTGAAGCTTGTACAACTTCATTTCTTGTAAGTTCAAGTTCTCTTTGAGTCTTGTTGGGACAATTGACATGGATATGTCCAATGTTGTGGCATTAGAAGCATCAATGTTTAGGGTGCTTTTGGACATTCCCTTTTGAAATGACCTAGCTCCTTACAAAGGAAATATCACGAAACTTTATCACTTGGGGTCACAAGATTCTTGGTTGTCTTTGGTAGGATTTTCTTCTTTAGACCAAATTGCCCTAGGATCCTTTTAGTAGACCGAAGTGGTCCTTTATCTCGGAAACTTTGTTTCCAAATTTTCCTCTTTTTTTATCTGGACTAAGATCCATGGACAATCGACTTTGCTTGTAATACTAAAGAATACTCCCAAACTTCGACATTCTGGTAAGACCCAATCTATATTAGTTGAGAAGAAACAACTTAAGATAAATTCACTGCAATTTATAACTATCATTCCTTGCTAAAGTATCTCTGATTGATGCAGCTCATATTACTCGAGTTAACTGTAGTTATAGTAGTAAGGTTTATTTCAATACAAGTTGTATTACATGTCGTTAAAATTTCTAGGATTTCTAATCATCCTAAAGAGGTGTAGTGGGTTCTAGGTCTTCATCTTCATCTGATTCCTCTATATATCCAAAGACTGCACTTATGTAGCTTCGTTTTCTTGGAGGCTCAATATCTTTTGGACTTGGGTTAGGGCAGTCTGCTTGGATGTGCCCTAGCTCATTGTAGTGGAAGCATTGATGGTTGGGACATCTCTTACAGATGTGCCCTATCTCTTCGCACGTGTGGCATCTCTTGTCCTGATCTCAGGAATCATCTTTGTCACAATTGCCTGATTTAAGTTCTTGGATGATTGGCTTTGCTCGAAGTAATGCATCTTGCAAGTCTGCTGGACGCATTTGCTTCAAGACGGTGGTTCAGAGGAGTGTAAATTTAGGCCATGGCAAAATTTGGATACGCAGGCAATATCTATAGGTGATGCATATTTTAGTAGGGATACAAACTTTGAGTAGTAGGCTTCCAAGGTTAATTCCATCTAATTTAACTTAAAGAATTCATTCATCCTCAAATTTTGGTAGGTTGGTGGAAGGCATCGTCCGTGTACAATATCTTTCAACTGAACCCAGGTGATAGCGGCTTTAGAAATAACTTGATCTTTACACCATTGCTCCCACCATATCTGAGCCTAGCCAACTAACTTAAGTTTGGCTATCATTGCTTGATTGGCAGAGGCAATTTTCAGAGCAGAGAAATAATCATTCATTGATTCAATCCATGTTTCTACCTCCCCTGTGACATCTATTCCTTTTCCACCAAACTCGGGTGCCTTAATCTGCTTGAGAAGGAATTTCTTCTCTTGCATGTCAGCATTCATGGGTGTAGAAGGTGCTTGAAAAACAAGTCATACCACTTAGGTTATTTTGTTTAGGATATGTCTACGGACCATACATTAATCAATCACATATCATTACAAAGCTTTGATCTGATATCAACTATAACGTGCCTGCGTATCGACTGTCCGAGCATGTTTTTAGCGGTCCATCAAGAGATGAATCTAAGCGATGCTTCCCGGCACTCCCATTGAATGTTACAGGGTTTGTCACCTAGGGTTTCTCGAGTCTGCCTCGCAACAAAACATTCGCGGCCAAACCCACTGGGATCGACTTGCAATTTGGGTTCCTACTAGTAGTCAAGGTCTCCTGACAGCATTCTAGTATTGGGTCTTGTATATCCTACTTTATGCAGAGATACCCAATCTGAAGCAGATCCATGCTGTACTTGGTTCAAAGAGAATGGGAAATGAGAGGGATGCGCCGCTCAACCTCCCTACCTGTAGGGCATAGTCCCATTCCGGTCTCCTAAAACAACATGAATTGGGGTTCTATCCTAGCAATTTCTAAGGGTTAGTTGTCAGTAAAACCTTGTGAGAAGCCTCTCAATTCTCTGGGACCACCATCTAATTGACTAGGAAGGCATGATTACCACTAGCTAAGGATTTTGTATAAGCTCAACCTATTTGTTGGTATAGGATTGCCATGGAAAGAGATGGTTGTTGAGCTAGGAGCCATTATAATGAGAGTAATTGAAGTTGGTTCCATACGTGGGTGTACAATAAGAGCTCAATGTCTTTGCATCTTTTTGATTCATGTGTTCATGGGCAGAGTGATATTTTGGCTCCTCAATGAATTTTAACTCCAAGATTGCAAGGATCTACATCCAATATTGCTTATGCTCAGGGGAGGAAATATATTTGGCCAATGGTTGGGGGGTTGAAGGGTCATTAGAGGCTCTTCATGATAGCAAAGAGATGGAATCCAAGGCAACACATGGGGTTTTCCAAGATTCTATCTCAATGCACATTGTCTTCTTCAATGAGATATACATTATGCATCCATAAGCAACCAAGCAACAGTTTGTCGTTAACTCCTTTCATTCTAACAAAGTTCATCTTGAATTATACCCCAAAAATTTAGAATGGCAATCATCTGATCCCACCGATGAAAATTTTTTTACTCCCGCCCGACGCATGCACGCGGGACGGAGGTGCGCTCACCTTTTAATGGATTTCAAAACGGAAATAAAAACAACTAAGATAAAAAACAAAAAAAAACCCAAAACAACAAATAGCAATAACAAAAAACCAAGCAACCAAAAAAAACAAAACAAAACAAGACAAAAAGAACAATACCCAAAACCGCCACCACCACCAATAATTTTTTTAATAAAAAAAACACAAACAACACACAACACCACAAACAATCAACAAACACAAATAAAAAATCAACTAACAAAAATGGAAAAAAAAACAAACAACAAAACCAATAACCAAAAAAAAAAACAAAGAAAAAAATCGAGAGAGAAAAAAAAACAATAACAAATAAAAACCACAAATTTTAACCGAAAAAAAAACTTTTTAAAAAAACTACCTTACATGTTCGTTGCATCGCGGGCTCCTCGTCGTCGTCCACGTCTTCTCCCCCCTCCATCGTCGCGAGCATCGCAGGCCCCTCCTTCCCCCTCTCCCATCACTCCTCCTCCCAGCGCTGCCCTTCCCTTCTCCTCCTCCCGCAGGCGGCCGCCGCCCTCGCCTCCTCCTCCTCCTCTCCTCCTCCCAGCGCTGCCCTCCTCTTCTCCCCCCTCCAACGCCTCCTCCCGTTGACGGCCGCTGCCCTCGCCTCCGTCCCCTCCTCCTCCTCGTCCAGCGCCCTCTTCTCCTTTCGCCGCTGCATGTCCCCTCCTCCCGCCGACGCCCACACCACCCATCTCCTCCTCCTTCTCCTCTCCCCCGCCATCCTATCTCCTTCCTCTTCCTTCCCCTCTAGTAGCTTACCTAACTTAGGTAACTTAACTAACTTCCATAACTTAACTAACCTACATAACTTGACCTAACCTAATTCACTTAACTCACCTCATTTATTTAACTCACCTAATTCACTTAATTAACCTAACTTACTTCACCTAACCTAACCTAACTTACCTCACCTAGCTTACTTAGCTTAACTAATTTACTTAGCAGTCACCTAACCTACCCTGGTCACCCTAATTTAACCCCTCTCACCTAACCCTAGTTTCCCCCCTTCTAGCCCCCTTTCCTACCCCTACCCCACTCTACCCCCACCCTCCACACGCGGCGTGGGCGTCCAGGTGTGCCTGTGCGTACGGGAGTGCCAGCAGGTATTCACGCGTGAGGCGCGCGTTTGGTCTTCTCCATGAGGTGGAGCGTGCCGTCCCCAAGCACACACAACTGTTCACACGCAGCCCGGGTATCTCTTTTGGTTTTCCACAAACCCGAGAAAAATACCTAAAAAATACCTACAAACATTTTAAAAATCATTAAAATTCAATTAAAAAATAAAAAAATACTAAAAATTTTACTTCCTAAATTGGGTAAATTTTTTATTGATCTTTCTGATTATAATATAAAAAATTAATTGCAAAAAAATTAATAATATTTAAAATCCTTTTAAAATTTACTAAAAATTGAGAAAAATTCATTAAAAATTTCTAAAAATTAGAATTAAATTTAAAAAAAGCACAAAAAAATCGATCAATGCATTTGACTGCTTTTGGAATATTTTCTAAGCTGAAAACACCTTGGCACATGATCATCCTATTATTTTTGGACCTAAATGATCAACTTTTAATCTAAATTCATTAAAAATTTATCTTAAATTCCAAAAATAAGCTGCCAAATTACAAAATAATTAAAAAAATTTACGAATCCATTGTTGAAGCCTAATGGTTTTATTTTCAGTTAGGTTTGATTGATACCCTAATAAATCAAATATTTTAAAATAAAAAAATATACAAAAAAACAAAACACACAAAATACAAAATCAAAACACTTCTAAATTATAATTTATAAAAAAAACATAATAATAACACTTTTACCCACACACTAATGAATATTACCTAAACCAAATGTGATCCCACTAACATTACCTTGATATTTATTTTGTCTTTTTTTAAAATACTAAGATGTTTTATTTTTTCCAGTCAGTGGTTTTTGCTTTTTTATTGGATTCCTTGCATTTGGGACTACTCAATGCACCCTCAGTCTTTTGCATACATACCCTTACCAGGTATCTATTTTTCGTGCTTTATTTATTTTTTGTCATCTCTTAACCACAGTTAATTGTTAAAATGAACTTTATTCACCCACTTTTCCATGCGCGCTCATGCTTAACACACATTTTTCTAATAAATTAAAATCAACCTGCCATTCACTTTGCACTTGCATACGCTATGTGCGCTTCAGAGGCACTTTAATTTTAAATAAAAATGAACCAGCCATCACAAAAATGCACGCGCTGAAAAAGAAGAGCGCTTCAGACACATTAAATTTTTAATCAACGAATATGCATTTAGAGACCTGAGTCTGGGGATCGTAGTTCGGGCTTCGTTAAAAGCACCGTTTTACATTAATAAATTGTAACTAACAATTTAAAAATGAACCGCCATTCTCTTATTAAGGTTTACAACCTAATAAAATTTTAACCATTGTTAATAATTTCTTAAAATGAACCCTTCACTAAAATCATTCCCCTCACTGCACTTTTTTCCATTTTCAATAAATACGCTTCGTGGGATGGATATGTATAGTCCTTTAAGCTGACATTGTTTATCAAAGTTCTGGTTATGTCCTGTTTAGGTTTTTGCGGTATTATGGTTTGATTGTGTGATACCATTACAGGTGCGGTCTGTAGTTTTTTCTTTTTTCCCTGATACGGGGTCTTGGGTGTCTGCTTCTTGCATAGCATGAAGCTTTCGGTCGCATATGTGTAGGGGTCATGCTGAATTTTTTCTAGGATGTGGATTGTTTGGGGTGGTCAATTGGTTAGTTACGTCTGTGTGTGCTTATTTTGATCGATTTCTTTTTTATAGCTATTTTTTTGTTTTGCAAGCATTCTCTGTGATTGTCTGTGTTTGTGGTGTATGTATATTCCATCTGAATGGCACCTCAAGCTCCTCCTCCTATTCATTATGTCCCATTGATCAGTAGGGATTATTCTTCTCTACTAACTTTTGAGCCTATTGCGAAAGCTGGCCTTGCAACTTTTGTGGCTGCTTCACTCCCTTTGATTCCAAACGATCCAGCCCTAGGTGATGAGTTTCTTGCGTGCTACAGTAAGAAATCGGGCTTGGTTCATGATACTTCCATGGTTTTGACATCTAGAGGGTTAGGGAAGGCTTTGTCTCTTCCCTACAAAAAGGAGAACCCTTTGTTACAGCCAGACAGCTATTCTCAAATGATGAGATTCTCAAGCTGTTACAAAAGCAGACTAAAGAGGTCCTTGATGTCAAGAAGGTGATTAACACTTTAGGAGTATCTTTTTCAATGATCATTGATTCTCTCTAGAAGCTAGTCTACCAATTTCTCCAAGACAGGTTCATGCCTGCCAAAACACCATTCCACTATTTGTCCAAGGAGCTCTTCACAGCTTCTAGGATGGTGTTAAAAGGGACTACCATTGATTGGAGTACTTACCTGCTTACGAAGATGAACCAACATTTTGTCAAAGTGACCAGAGGGGATGTTACCAATGTAACCTATGGTTCATATTTATATGCTTTCTTGACATATTCTGGCCTTAAGAAGGGTGTGCTTCCTCCTCCTCCATCTGGTCAAGTACCTCCCCCTCCACCTTCAGAAGATTCAGAACCCATTGACATAGAGGATCTTGATTCCCCTCCTCCATTGGTCATTCAACGAAAGCACTTGAAGCGTGTGGTAGAGAAAATTCCACCAGACATGCAACAACTTATTCAGGGCACATCGAGAGGTTCTTTGGAAATATCAGTTCCTTCGCTAAACAGTTTAGTGTCAAGGGATGCCATTTCTTTCCTTTGTAACGACATCCAGAGTTCTATTGAAATCTCAGTGATAGTTTGTGTTCAACAATTATATGCTTCTTTCTATGAAGAATTGATGCAATCCAAAGACCAGTTGCATAAGGCAACCACAGAGTTAGCCTCTGCTAAAGACACTCTTGCCGATCTGTTTAAGCAGATGGAGCAGTAGACACAAATGATTGAGACCCAGAGAGAAGAAATATCTTCTTTGAAAATTCAGTTAGTAGAGGCTCAGTTAGAGGTCACTAGAGTTTCGGAAGAGAAAGAGAAAATGTCTAAAGAAGCTCAAGAGTTTAAGAATCTTTTAGATATGAAACTGTCAGCTTTGTAGACTGCTCACAATACATTGGAATCCCAAGCTTCCCAGATTAAGCAGTTGCAAGACCAACTGGCGGAGTCACGGTCCATTCCTCCAAGCCCCAATGTTCCCATGATTCCTTCTATATCTCAGCAGGACTTGGCAGTTCTCCAGAGACACGCCACATTATGTCTGTTGTTTCAAGATAAAGTGAAAAGATTGCATTTTGGGATGGATTTATTATGGTCTACATTTGAGTAATTTCAGGAATATGTTCCTCCCGACCATTCCTTTTTTGTCCACTATCAGTTGCAGAAGTTGGCCTTCTATATTAAGCTCTCAATGATGGATCTCCCTCTTCCAGAGGATGGTTGGAGTGGGGCTTGGTCTTTTGATTTGCTGATAGAAGTTGTCCGTATGGTCTTTGAAGATTTTGTGACGATGGATACCATGTTGATCTCTTATATGTATCTACAAGGTGATCTGTTAATTTCAGATGATGTAGATCTAGCTTGGTATGTGGGGGATGTGGTTTTACAAGCTGCCTTATATGTCAATCATTTGGAGTTGAGGATAGATGACATGTTCCAGTGCTATTTTTCTAAAGTGGCTACTTGCCCTGACACTTTATGGCATTCAATGATTGATTCTATAGTCCTGAACCAACACAAGAATACAGCTTCTACTTATGTGCACAACTAAGGGTGGATCTCCTAGCTTATCTTTCCAAGAATCATCCATTTGATTCATCCTTCTTTGATGCCTACCATCGACGATCTATTTTAGGTCCCTCTGTTCTTCCTAGCTTATTGTACTATCAACAAATGGCCCATCACTATGATGCTTATTTTTCCCTTTATCAATCTAACTCAGTAGCTATCTTACCTCTCCTTTTCCAACCTCAGGGTTTTCCTCAAATTCCAATCTTTACCTATTGTTCTTTCATTGAAGATTGAGTCTTTTCCCCTTCTTTGCCATGCCCTTCTCCATCTATCCATATACCTTCTACTTTTCCTGCTTATCAATTGACACCTTTCCTAACTGATTCGCTTAAATTTTCAGCCACTCCTTCTTTAGCTTATTCCTCATTTTATGATTTTCCCTACCCATCTCTTCATCCTCTTTTACTTATTCCACTTCCATCTCCTACCACTTCTATTTCTCAACCTCCTCAGTTGGTTAGTGGGTATGAAGGATTTGATCAGCAGATTTTGAGAAAAAGAGGATGGAGCTCAACTGATTCTCTCACGGGACCACATATTAATTGGCCATTAATTCCAGGGGACTGGACAACTGCTAGTCAAGCATACCAAAATTACCTTCATTTTTCTCAACAATATTCACAATCTCTAGATCCTTCAGTGAGATTGACAGCCCATTTTTCTTGGTACTTAGCATATATGCATAGGCATTCCTATAACGATCAAAAGGCCATTCCAAATCTTTGTATGAATGTCAATGTGAACATTGATTTCCAACAGTTGGATGTCCTATATTTTCATGCCCTTTGTCTACCTAGCAGATACCTTGTTTTGCTAGAACGGATGTGTTGCCTTCAATTCTTTCAGAATCCTCCAAAATCCTTTGTAGATGAGCCTTTCTCCCTGGATCGCTTTCGAAATCATCAAGCCTTTAAGAGGGATCATCTTCATTGATATCCCTGGATGTATCTTCTGTGCTTCTTAATGAGACATTTTTTGGAGGTGCCATTCAGATGGTTGTGTTTGTGTGCGTGTTGTATTGATTTGTATGTGATGAGTTTGTGCTGGCTAAATAATTTGTTCGAGAGTTCTCTTTTCAACTATTGATGGTGATGGTGGATGACAAGCCTACGATAGAAAGCTGAAGAACTTCTTATATCCTTTACAAATTTGTTATGACTTTCTATTGTTTATCAGATGTGTTAATGAATAACGAAGTTTTCCTTTAGTAGTATTCTTTTCTAGAGATACATGTGATAAGTTGGGATCGTGGTGGAGCAATTGTTGAAGATACTCAAGAAGATCAAAATTGAGCTCTTTACTAAACTTATATTCTTCTTTTCCTTAGGTCGCGAGGACGCTTCCTTTCTAAGTGTGGGGATATGTTGAGAGTGGAAAAAGACTAAATTTTTAATTGATATTTATTGTTTTGGAGGTCTGAATGATTGATTTTTGATGGATTTAGAGTGATGTATGGTTGTTAATGGAAGTGTTTGAGAGTGTTTTGGATGATATTGATTATGTTTTGGAAGTTCATGATGATTTTTAGTAGAAATACGAGGCTCTATGATGTTCTGATAGGTTTTGTTGAGGTTCTAATTGGTTCTGATACCTTTTGTATAGCTTCTGTTTTGTTCTGATTTTCTTCTGTATGAAGCATGGATTGATGATTAATGAAGGTTGAAATCTTTTGAAGGCTTATTGAATAGTTTTTAATAGTTTGGAATGGTTTTAGTATGAGTTATGATGATATGCTGTTCTCTGATGACCTTCTGTAACCCTATGTAAACCTTCTCTAGAGCCTCTGTCTCTGTTCTGTCTCTGCTCTGTATCTGCTCTGTTCTTGTTCTGTTCTGTTCTGTAGATCTTCTGTAAGTGTTCTGTAGAATGTATGTGTGACTTTGGAAAAATTTTCTAACTTTTGTAAATGATAAATCTAAGTTCAAAAGAGCTAAAACAAATGGAAGAAACAGCTACTGAAGACTGAAGAGAAGACTAAAGAGACAATGACAGTAGTGAGCTATGAAGAGACACTGTAGTGGCTCTGGTGCCTCTTCGCATCAGACATACCTCTTGGGAGGTGCATCCACGACCTAAGAAGGATTATTGAGAGTCATTATTGAGTATTGTAGTGAGGCTATGATGTACTATTGAGAGAGAGAGAGAGAGAGAGAGAGAGAGAGAGAGAGAGAGAGAGAGAGAGAGAGAGAGAGAGAGAGAGAGAGAGCCAGAGATAGCCAATTCTATCAAAACAGTGTATCTATGTATGAGAGATTGAGAGAGAAAACAATGAAGACATTGAAGAATATTATGTGATTGATTTCCATTCAAAAATGGTGTATTCCTTTATGTTCCTTGTTCTATTGAAGGATTCTGTGAGATGTTGAAGATTATGGTTGATTCTATCAAATCCGTGGGAGATATCTACTATGATGCTACCTGAAGATTTGTTGTTTTCTTTGCTTTGTTCATCAAAAGAATGAAATAAAAGCTTGTTGATGTTACAAGATAGTTTTTCTTGCAGTAGAATCCCCTTTTCCTTGGTATTCCTCTTTGGGTTCCACATATTTGGAAATATGATATAATTCAACAACTCTAGCTGTATATTTAACATAATGTGTCCCCATGTACTCTGCCTGTCGAGGATTCTTTCCCTATCCTTGGATTCACTTCGAGCATTCTACCTACTGAGATCCATTGGTTCTTGTGTCACCTTACGGGATAAAACTTCCTCAAACATTTGACCTTTTGTCTAGGTAGTGTTCTACACTCTAGATAATTATAAATCGGCTGGGTGTAAGCCATAATGTCAAAACCTTAGGGAGAGTGTATACCAACCATAGTGTTGCCTCTTGCGATGAATCTTCATCAACCATAGTGTTACCTCTTGTGGCAATTTTACACCAATCATAGTGTTGTGTCTTGTGGTGAATTTGCACCAACTGTAATGTTGTCTCTTGCAGTGAATTTGTACTACATCATTACATCATATCTGCTTGTTGGCATACATCTTTTCAAACACATCCAAAATTAGCCACATTCATCCATGACCAAAAATGGCATTAACTAGGCTAAAACATCTCTATCAAGTAGCAATTCCACCACTAGCCTTCATTCTAGCTAAGACGCTTTCAAAATACCATATTAATCAAACAATAGCCAACCCGTCGTTCTCAAGCAATTTTTTTTTAATTTATTGATGAGAAATGAGATTTATACTTTTTAATATGACCATGTTTTTCTAATCCCATAGGTATCAAATTAAGTAGATATTTGACTATTTAGTCTTTTGATCATTTATTCACACACCACTAGTTAAAAGTACATGTTCTTACCAATTTGTGTACTTTATTGTGTGCTGATAATGCATACTTTTTGTTAATTTTGCTTAGCATATGGGTTGGATAAGAATTGCGAGCTCTTTAGGCCTACAATTTTTAATCATTGAACGGGAACAATCATTTTTATCTTCAACAAGATGAGATTTCAAAAACAATAACAATTTATGATATGAATTAAAGATTTATCTAATTTACTATGCATTATTTCTTGTGCTTAAAACATACCTTATGCGATTGCTAATATCTTGATTTTTTTATTATTCCTAAATTCATGACATGCATATGTGGGTGACTTAGAGATAATTTTTTTCTTTGATCATGAAAAAATGCTATCAGAGATGCATCCTATTTATGGGCAATTCCTAAGATTTTTAAGTAAAGTATTTTTGCCAACATATTTATGAAATCCAATTTAATATCTACTATTTCGTTGTTAGTAAGACAATTAGTGCTTATAGTTTTGGCTAACGTATTTTTGCCAACATAGTTATGAAATCCAATTAAATATATTCTACTATTTTGTTGTTAGTGAGGTGGCTAATGCTTATATTTTTGGATATTTTAAAATCTTGAAAATTTACATATTAAAGTTACAGTTAACCTATTATTCTCTAAATTTTCCTTAGATATTTAAGCATAGAATACCTTATTTTGGACGTTAAAATTGCTAGTGTCATTGACTATGATTATCGTTGCACTGAGTGTCACTGAAGACAGACCTACTTTCTTGGAAATTCTTGCCTTGTTAGACATAGTGAACCTTTTGCGAGGGGCATGATGGATGGAGAAAAGAAAGTGGATAGGATAAGACAAGGGTTTATGGCTTAGGAGAGTGCTTTGCCACAAAGGAATAGCTTGGTCTTCACCTTCTCTCTCACTCTCAAATGCTCTTATATTTTATCACTCCTCTCTATCAAACATCATCCTACTGTCCCTTGCCTCTTATGCCATTTACTCAAAATAAGCCTTCCTCTTATAGTTGGGAGGGATGAGAATCCTACTTATGTCATGGAAACTTTGAGGTATCAGCATGTGGTAAGAGGAGAGCAAAATATCTAATTATTACAAACTCAAAAATTCATGTGTCAAAATGTCTTAATTGTAATTTTCCATGTGTCCATTTAGGGGGGGGAGTACAAAATATCCATACTATATTTGTTAAAATCATAAATAAAGGGGAGGGGTATTGTCCTTTGTTCCCAATTAATTGGGGGTACCCTCATTTCATGAAGGACAATCAATGAAATATAGGGGGTTGGGGGGTAGACACTATCTCTCACTCTCTTCTTTCTTTCTCTCCTTATCTTCTTATTTCTCTCTCTCTCTCTCTCTCTCTCTATATATATATATATATATGTATATATATATATGTATATATGTATATATATATATGTATATATGTATATATATATGTATATATGTATATATATATGTATATATGTATATATATATATATATACATATATATGTATATATACACATATATATGTATATATGTATATATATATATATATATATACATATATATGTATATATATACATATACATATATATGTATATATGTACATATATATATATATATATGTACATATACATATATATATATATATGTACATATATATATATATATATATATATATATATATATGTACATATATATATATATATATATATATATATATATATATGTACATATATACATATATATGTATATGTATATATATATATATAAAATTAAGAAAAATATGAGTAAGGGGGAGGGGAACAATTATCTTGTATTATTTAAAATAATAAATTGGGAGGGGGGATTGTTATTAGATGGAGGAGAGGGGAGGAGGTTGAGGATGATGATGGGAAGGGGAAGAAGACCATCCCCCATTATTACTTTCTTCTTATTCTCACTTTAATGTTTACATTAAGGTTATTTTTTTTCCATCTTGGAGGTGATTTTCATGTGGGTTGGGAGGGGGGTTCCATATGAATGGTTCTTGTACGATTCTCTTTTGCAACTATTGGTCCTTGTGTGGCCCTTTGAGAGTCAATTTTTGAGTGATTTTTCTTATGAGTTTTTCAGCTTTCAACTCACATATAGGGTGAGGGGATGTACGATGTTGTGGCAGTGCACATTCACTCTTGAGAAACCTCAAAAGAAGGGAGTTTACCAATTGAGTAGTTTGAATAAGATCAATATCATTTTTGCATGTTAGGATATTTATCGTGGGAGCTTGTACATGAATTTAGTGATTACTTCCTATTGTGTCCGCTGTTAGATGAATAAGGATAGGAAATGGGTGGATCTCTTGCTACTTTTTAGTGCACTATGCATGGATGGAAGAATTGAAGAAGAGACAATGACTCATTCTCATCCTATTTGGTGCTCTCTTGGAACCTATCTCTATATATGACTTGAATGTACTAATGGTTCATGAAGGTGATGGGAATAGACCTTTCTCTTGGCAATAAATATTAAGTCCTTGACTAGCACATATGGTGTTCTTGTTGCCAAGCTTAAAGGTTAAGAGCCAACTTGGGGAACATAAGGGTACGAACAACAAGCAAAGTTGAAGGTTTAGATGGTTGATGTCATAAATCAAGATTTAATTGTGGTTGCCATGAAGGCATTGGAGGACATGCTAGCAACTCAATGAAGGGGATGAACCCTAAATATTGGAGGTATGGGATAAGAGAAAGAGATGATGGAAGGATTGGATTTGTGGGAGGAAGTTAAACACAATTTTGGCTATGAGATGTGAACCTTAGGTTGGATAAGAGGAAGAGAAGTCGAAAGGAAAGCATGAAGTTAACTAAGTCTTTTATGGAAAATCTAGGGGAAAAAACAAGATTCATGGGAGGTGAAGGCTAGCTTTTTGGAGAAAATGAGAAACAAAATGCATGGTGCCATGGGAGGTGTTGTTGCCTTGAAAAGAGAGAAGCAGTAAGAGAAGGGCACAATCATTGGGAATGATACAACAACGTGGGATAGGATCCATCAATGTGGCAATTAAGGAGGTGAAGAGCGGTACAAACTTGGTAGCCTAAGATATGTTGTGAAGGGGCCATTTTGAGCAGGTCAACAGTAGCAAAGACAAATTGCTATTCATGTTCCCTCACGCAAAAAAAGTTGTGGTGAAACTTGTTATTTCTACCAATGTGGCAACATGAAGGCCTCCCTATCTAGCATGGCAGTCGAATTGATGCCACGAGGCATATTCCACGGTGGATTCCGTAAAATTTTATTGCCGGGGCTCATACACAAGGTGGATTCCTTGTGCGAAAAGTCGATGGGGACGCCTATCCTTTTCCGGCGTCTTGTTAATTTAATGTGCAAGTGGGTGATTCCATAGCGGGTGATTCCACAAAATACATATTTAAATTAATAGACATTTATGAGTTTAGAGTGCGCACTCGTAATAAATTAATGTTAGGATTGAGTTCTAACCAATTTGTTTATTTTGTAGCTGAAGATTGCTAGGTATTCACTTTTTTCTATTTAATTTTATTATTTTCTAACAATTGTGAATGCTTCAGTTGATGTGTAGAGCTAGCAATGGTGGTGTTTGGAAGAACTGGAGGATAGCATGTATTCAAATCATTATCATTTTGATGGGTGCGCATCTTAGGCATGGCACCAATATTTTGATGCGCTTATTTATTGAAGCGCTTGACATTTATTTATTATTTTTGTATGCGCATGGACGCACGATTTAAATATTTGCATTGGACATTATATTTGGGTACCGCCCGACTCCTTGGACGTCCAATAGCTTTAATTCTTAGTGGGACAAAAGCAAATACAAAAGCTAAAGCGTGCTAATTATAAATTGGGCTATTTTTTTGAGCTTGGAGATCAATAATATATAAAATACATGCTTTGTAGAGCACTCACACAAGGCATGGGGGGAAATTATACCTAATTAGTCTCTTGCTTCATGTCGTGCAAGCTTTCTTCCTTGTTCTTTGTGCAAAAGTAGAGTTCTTTTGTTCTTGGGGACCTTCCAGCGTCTCACTACGCACACATACATCGTCTGATTTGTGCATCAGTGGTATCAGAGCGAAGCTGAGATTGAGAGCTTCCAATCGCTTACCATCTCGCGCGAAGGCGGAGCTCCTAGAACTATCGAGCTCTACAGTCAGTCTCGTGGCAAACTGTCGATACCAGCGTGTTCCTGGCAGTCAAGAACCCCCTGGTATACACTCAGATTGCAAGGGACCGGCCTCTACAGGCGAAGGACCACGAGGAAAGCTCCTACAACAAGTCGTTGATTTTTTCTATTCAGATAAGAAATTTTCATCAATTGTTGCCATTAAAGCTTGGAGTATAAGCTTGGTAAGCTTTAAAAAAGCTTAAACCTCTAAATTTTTCCGTCGACGGCGGCAGCATGTACTGCACGTCGCCGAAACGGATTAGTGCGTCCTCTTGTACTCAGAAAAAGATCACGACTTATTAAAAAAAAAACTTAAGCTTTAGAATCCAAAGCTTCTAAAGCTTCCAAGCTTCAACTTTTATTATTTACCATAGCGGCAGTTCCTATTCGATTATACACGAAACTGTCTTCAATTCTTTGGAAGCCCCTGTTCACACCTGTGGACTGACAGAACCAGATTCTAGCGAACAGTTGGCAACACACAGACTATACGCAAGATTATCTTCTTGGAAGACGATCGTGATATCAAATTTTGCAATCGCAAAGGAGAGATACTACAAAAAACCAAATTAAAAAAATAATAAGCCTTGTAAACCCGACTTTGAGCTATGCTCATCCCGCTAACAAGGTTTCGAGTGTGTGAGGTCTTTTGGAATTTTGTAGGATGTCCGATTAAACCATGGAAGATTTTATGGCTGAAGGTGACCTACCCGAACCAACGATGGAGCAAAAATTGGATTTGATTATGATGCAGCTTCAAGAGGAACGAAGAGCACGACAAACCTTGCAAGCTCAATTGGCCAATCTGCAATGATCTATTCGAAAAGAAACAAAGATAAGTAAAAGAAACTTCAAATTTCGTACTTTCAATGGATCACGCGATGGAAAGACTGTACTTGCTTTTATTAGTCAATTTGATGATTATTTCCATGAAGAATCATATGCTGAGAAATACAAAATTAAGTGTGTCACTAACTATCTAGTTGACCGAGCATCCCTATGGTGGATTGTTGTCCGCAAAAGCGTTGATTGTCCCACTACTTGGGAGACTTTCCAAAAGAAATTTTTGCAGAATTTCCTTCCACCCTAGTTCCACGAAAAAGCAATCAAACAATGAGATCTTCTACAACAAAGGGATTGTGAGCCTATTTCACAATATATTGAGCATTTTTGGAACGCTTTATTGCAACTGCGAATGCTTGAAGATGTACCTGAAGCAACCCATAAATGCAAGTTTATGTCTGGCTTACTTAGACATTTTTATGTGGAGGTCAACATGTTCAAGCCAACAACTCTCGAAGATGCAATTTCCTTGGCCCATGACACTAAAGACAAAATTCGAGGATGAGATAAGCAACCACAACAATTTCAAACTAACAATAACTTTGGTTCAAAACAATTCAATTCAAATTTTTGAAGACTCAATCAAAGTTGTTTTCTTCCATCTTCATTCCGTAAATCTTGGACACGACCACCTGCTTTGCCATCAAACACAAATTCAAACCCTAAGCCATCTCTCCAGTCAAATCCCAACATTCCTAAACTTCCTGCTATTACCAATAATGTATCCAAAGCAAAACCCATAGTTGTTACAAATGTCATCAACTTGGACATCTAGCCGGTCAATTGTCCATTCAAAAAGCCAACTGTTTATATCAATTATTTGGGAGCAACAGAAGATGAAGAACGTGAAGAGATGCTGGATTTCACAGAAGACGATGACGACATTGGTACTACTTTAGATCCTTTGCCAGGTATGCCAAATCCCCATTCTTTATTAACAATGAAATAGCTTGTGCATGGAAAAGATAAGACTATTTTACATGATGATGGGAGCACACACGACTTTATTTCTGCAAAATTAGTCAAAGAATTGAATTTACCTATTGTTTCTACACATTATCGCATCAAAGCTGCATTCCTAGGTATGAGATACAATGGAACACAAGAGGTGCATGATTTAGAAATTAAAATTGGTGATTATATTATGAAGAAATTTCTTAGTTGTGCCTTTGCAGTCTAGTGATATTATCTTAGGAATGCCTTGACGACATCAATACAATCCTGATATAGACTATTCTACGCATTCAATGAAAATCCATTCTCAAGGAAAACAAATCACATTGCATGGTATGCACACTCTCAATAATTTTCCATTGCTAACTCATACTCAAGCTAAACGTGTATTATGGAAAAGTAGCAAATCCTATTTAATATGGCTGAATGAAATCAAAGCTAAAGAAAACTAGATGCATCCTAGGCATGCACAATTTCTTTCCCAATTTCAAGAATGTTTTGCTGCTGATTTACCACCTGGATTACCACTTGTACATCCTAAAGATCACAAGATAGACTTAATTCCTGGATCACAACCACCATGTAAAGCACCATATAGACATAACCAAATTGAATAGAAAGAAATTCAAGTCCAAATCGAAGAATTGCTAACCCGAGGACTTATTAGACCTAGTAGTTCTCCATTTGATGCACCTGTCTTATTAGTAAAGAAGAAAAACGATACTTATTGCATGTGCATTGATTATCGTGCCCAAAATAAAATTACTGTTAAGAATAGATATCCGATTCCTAGGGTAGATGATCTTATGGACAAGCTACAAGGATCTGCCATATTCAGCAAGATAGATCTTAAATCTGGATGTCATCAACTAAGATTGGACACATCTGATATATTCAAAACTGCATTTAGAATATAATTTGGACACTATGAATTCCTGGTAATGCCATTTTGGTTTAACTAATGCACCAGTCACATTCAGTCGTATGATGAATCGCATATTTTTGAAGCATCAGCATTGTGTCATTGTTTTCTTTGATGACATATTGGTTTTCAGTAAGAATGAGAATGAGCATTATGAACATTTATCTTTGGTTTTTAAATTATTAAAAGAGAATCAATTATATGCCAATCAAGAAAAGAGTGAAATTTTCCAAACAGAATTTGAATATTTAGGGCATATTATTTCATTTGAAGGTATTAAAGTTGACCCTAAAAAGATAGAAGCAATTTTAAATTGTCTGATACCCAAAAATGTGCATGAATTATGTTCTTTCTTAGGTCTTGCTAGCTTTTATAGAAAATTTGTGAGAAATTTCTCATTGCTTGCATTACCTTTGACAAAACTATTAAAGAAAGGCATTGTGTATAATTGGTCTGACAATCAACAAAAGTCCTTTGATTTACTGAAACATGCTTTAACTCATGCTCCTATATTACAATTACTTGACTTCAATAGACTATTTTTCTTAGTAGTTACTGATGCTAGTGGATCTGGAATAGGAGCAATCCTTATGCAAGATTCTCATCCGGCCTACTCTAGCTGCAAACTTAAACCCACTGAACTTAAGTATTTTACCTATGATAAGGAATTGCTAGCTGTAGTACAAGCTTTACGTCAATGGAAAAATTATTTAATGGGATCTGAATTCATGATCAAAACTGACCAAAAAAGCATTAAACATCTCCTTAGTCAACCACAAATATCTGACCGACATATTAAATGGGCTACTTTTATTCAAAGTTTTCATCCACTTATACAATATCAACCCAGAAAAGAGAATGTTATTGCCAACGCTTTAAGTAGAAGACCGACTATTCACAATATTTCTGTGATATCATTTGACTCTCTTCTCCCTATGAAAGATACTTATGACCAAGATCCTACTTTTCAAGCTGATTGGAATAAACTAGTTGCAAATAATTGGATTCCTATTGATTCATTGTCTTACACTGATGGATTTATGTTTTATGAAAAAAGATTATGTGTGACTGTTCCATTTCGATCATTTTTTTTGCATGAAATTCATTGTTCCCCATACCAAGGTCATAGAGGAATTATATCTACTTTGCGTACACTGCTTGAAGATTTTTATTGGCCACACATGGAAACTGATGTATCTAATTTTGTATCTGAATGCCTAATTTGTCAACGAGTTAAAAGACACTATGGTAAACAATATGGTTTATTAATGCCTTTACCAATTCCAAAACGACCATGGGAACAGATTTCAATGGATTTTATCACTAGTTTGCCTAATACTAAAGCTAATCATGACATGATTTGGACTATTGTTGATAGGTTTAGCAAACAAGCATATTTTATTCCATGCAAGAAAACATTAACTGCATCTCAAAATGCTCAATTGTTCTTGAAAACTGTTTTCACTAGCCATGGTTTGCCAAAAGTTATTATTTCTGATCATGATTCTAGATTCTGCAATAATTTTTGGATTACTTTGTTTGCTAACTTAGGAACAAAGATTGATTTTTCTGCATTTCATCCTAAAACAAATGGCCAAGCAGAAGCTACTAATAGTATCATTTTAGATCTTTTGCATGCATACACAATTTCAAAACCGCAAACATGGGATACATATTTACATTTACTTCAGTTTGCATATAATAATACACCATATACAGCTACACACAAAGCACCATTTAAAATTATTTATGGATATAGATTGCCTATACCTGTTACATCATTATCAAACAAAGTTCAAGCTGCTGATGATATTACTAACATGCATGCTACTATTTTTGATGAAGTTAAAGATATGATTGTCAAAGCCAAGCAATCATATACAAAACAAGCCAACAAGAAAAGAAAACTTATGAGTTTTAAAGTTGATGATTATGTTTGGTTACGAATTGAAAAGCGAAGATTACAAAGTGTTGACAAACACCCTGTTGTAAAATTAGCCCCTAGGTTTTATGGACCTTTCAAGATCATTCACAAAATCAATGACAATGCATTTAAACTAGAATTACCACAACACTGGAAAATCCACAACACCTTTCATATCAGTTTATTATGCCCTTTTAGAGGACAATTACTTGTACACCCTCTATATGAAAACCCTCATTTGCTAGAAGAAGAAACTGAAATCCTTGAGCTTGAAACTATTTTAGATACTGACTTTCTGAACACTAGAACTGGCCGTAGATATTCTAGATATTTAGTTAAGTTTAAAAATCATCCTGTTGAAGAGGCCCAATGGATGCATGCTCGAGATCTAAGTGCTTTCCCCACACTGCTGGCTCCACATTGAGCTAATAGCAATTGAGGACAATTGCTATCCCACCTCGGGGGTATGATTGATGCCAGGAGGCATATTTCACGGTGGATTCCATGCCACGGTGGATTCCGTGAGGTTTTACAGTGGATTCCGTAAACTTTGTTGATCGGGGCTCATACACAAAGTGGATTCTTTGTGCGAGAAGTCGATGGGGACGCCTATCCTTTTTGGGCGTTTCATTAATTTAGTGTATACATGGGTGATTCCATAGCAGGTGATTTCGCAAAATACATATTAAATTAATAAATATTTATGAGTTTAGAGTGCGGACTCGTGATAAATTAAGGTTAGGATTGATTTCTAACCAGTTGATTTATTTATGTAGCTGAAGACTGCTAGGTATTCACTTTTGTCGGTTTAATTGTATTATTTTACTAACGATTGTGAATGCTTCAGTTGATGTGTAGAGATAGCAGCAGTGGCAGAGGAAAGCATTGGAGGATAGCGTGTATTCGAGTTATCACTTATATTTTGATGGGCGCATCATATCTTAGGCATGGCGCCTATATTTTGTCGCGCCTATTTATTAAGGCGTTGGATACTTATTTATTATTTTGTATGCGCATGGACGCACGATTATGATATTTGTATTTGGACATTGTATTGGGTATGCCTGACTCTTTGGGCGTCCGCCCATTAGCTTTATTTCTATTTGGCACTAAAGCAAACTCAAAAGCCAAAAGCGTGCTATTTTATAATTTGGGCTATTATTTGAGCTTGAAGATGATTAATACATAAAATACATGCTTTGTGGAGTGCTCACACAAGGCATGGGGGGAGATTGCACCCAATTGGTCTCTTGTTCATGTCATGCATGCTTTCTACCTTGAGTTTTGTGCAAAAAGTAGAGTTATTTTGTTCTTGGGGACCTTCCGGCGCTCACTATGCGAGCATACAGCATTCGATCTGTGCACCAGTGATGCCAGGAGGCACATTCCACAGTGGATTCCGTAAAATTTTATTGCCGGGGCTCATACATAAGGTGAATTCCTTGTGTGAAAAGTCGGTGGGAACGCCTATCCTTTTTGGGCATCTTGTTAATTTAATGTGCAAGTGGGTGATTCCATAGCGGGTGATTCCGCAAAATGCATATTTAAATTAATAGACGTTTATGAGTTTAGAGTGCGCACTCGTAATAAATTAAGGTTAGGATTGAGTTCTAACCAATTTATTTATTTTGTAGCTGAAGACTGCTAGGTATTCACTTTTGTTGGTTTAATTTTATTATTTTCTAACAATTGTGAATGCTTCAGTTGATGTGTAGAGCTAGCAATGGTAGCGTTTGGAAGCATTGGAGGATAGCGTGTATTTAAGTCATTATCATTTTGATAGGCGCACATCTTAGGTATGGCCCCAATATTTTGATGTGCTTAATTTTATTGAAGCGCTTGACATTTATTTATTATTTTTGTATGCGCATGGACGCACGATTTAAATATTTGCATTGGACATTGTATTTGGGTACCGCCGGACTCCTTGGATGCCCAATAGCTTTAATTCTTAGTGGGACAAAAGCAAACACAAAAGCAAAAGCGTGCTAATTGTAAATTGGGCTATTTTTTGAGCTTGGAGATCAATAATATATAAAATACATGCTTTGTGGAGCGCTCACACAAGGCATGGGGAAAAATTGTACCCAAGTAGTCTCTTGCTTCATGTCGTGCAAGCTTCCTTCCTTGTTCTTTGTGCAAATGTAGAGTTCTTTTGTTCTTGGGGACCTTCCGACACTCACTACGCGCGCATACAATGTCCGATATGTGCACCACGAATGATCTGTGTCTAGTGTGGTAGTCAAGTCAAACTGAATCATAGCCCGGGGCCACCACTAATCATACATTGTTGGAATCAATGCTCTCTTTAATCTCCCACTACACCTATGCTAGAAGACTGGTTGTGAAATAGATTCTCCTCCACCCCTCCTCCTGCACCATCTCTCCTCCTACAGAATGGGGAAGGACAAGAAGTGAGTTTTTTGAGAGAGATTTTGAGTGAGTCTTTTTTGGCAACCCCTCTACTCTTATTCTACATAGTTCAGTTATTCCAACCTTAGATGTACTCCACTTTCACTTCTACCATCACCATTACTGGCGCCGCTAACTCTACCACTAGCACTGCCATCATTACCTTTAGCACTGCCATCATTACCTTCACCACCACCTTCACTCTCTCTCTCTCTCTACATATAAGTAGCTCATTCTCTCTGTCTCTATCTCTCTCTCTTTCTTCCTCTCACACAACACACATTCTCTCTCTCTCTCTCTCTCTCTCTCTCTCTCTCTCTCTCTCTCTCAACCCAAAAGTAATTTGTTGCAGCAGTTTGGATTGATAGAATCTATAATATATATAATATATATATATATATATATATATATATATATATATATATATATATATATATAATGTTTGCAATATGAAAAATTTGTACAAGCACTCCAAATTGATAGGTTTTGTATTACATTGGATTGTCATATGTATTGCAACAAACAGTTCTCTCTTTACTGATATATAGAGCTCTCTCTCTCTCTCTCTCTCTCTCTCTCTCTCTCTCTCTCTCTGTCTCTCTCTCTCTCTCTCTCTCTCTCTTTGTGTCTCTGTCTCTGTCTCTGTCTCTCTCTCATTTACAATATAAAATAATTTCTATAAGCAATGCGGATCTAGATTTATATTACAATGATCTCTGGCAAGTGTACTATTGTTCCACAGATTGATAGACAATGATAGTAAAAGACTATCATAAATTTGATCATAGCTAACCAAGTGATGTATGGCTATATTTTCTCAACAAAATAAAATGGATTTGCTATAAGTTTTAGTAGAGTCTTTGCTTTGCTAGTCACACTATAGGTGACGTTGGAAAAGTTTTTCTCTTTCCAACTATGAGATGTAAGTTCTCTTTTTGATAAGCATGGAGTGATATATAAACATATCTATATTTGCATCCATTCCAAATACTTACTAAACATTTTTCTTTATACATGGCTGTAGCAAACTCATTAAACATTGGTTAAAAAATAAAAACTTATTATTAATGCTTGCACATTTGTGAATTATTTATTGTGGTAGCAAGAAGGGATATTGATTGGTGAAAATAAGTATAAATTTGATGCTCAATCAATATGCTTAATGAGAGAGAGAGAGAGAGACCATCATCTTGATCTCTCATTGTGTGTCTTTGCTAACTTAACATCATATTGTTGTAATATTAATATTCACATGCTATAAAATATAGTTATACTTCTTTGAACTAATCACATGTGTGTGCCTGTATTAGGACTTCCAATATACACACATAAATACATGCATATATATATATACATATATATATATATATGTATATATATATCTATATATATATGTATATATATATGTATGTATGTATGTATGCATGTATGTATGTATGTAAATCAATGAGAGAGATGGAGAGAGAGATTTTTAGTGATAATAGTTTTTGAATAAGAGAGAGATATAGAAACAAGTTCTTAATGAGACACAAACAAGTGTGCATGCATGCACCATCACATACACATAGAGAGACAAATTAAGGTATTTAAATAAGAGAGAGATATAGAAACAAGTTCTTAATGAGACACACATATGTGTACATACACGCACACACACATACACATAGAGGGACAAATCAGGGTAGGTTTGTCTAGTATATATTACAGAACTAAAAACATATCTTTAAAGATTATTGCTCATATAAACTCTAATCCACCTTAACTAAGTAATTCATCAATGTTTTGCCTAGTTTTTAAAATAAAAAATACATTCTAGATACTTTGAATGTAAGGAATTTTAATTGGAAGGGTATTAGGACTCAATGGAGAAGAGAGGGAGGAGAGAGATATAAAAATAACTTTTGGATGAGAGAGAGAGAGAGGGAGAGAGAGGAGATAAAAATAATTATTAATGAGAGATAAGAAAGAGGTATCTTTTTAAAAATCATTGATACGAGAGAAAAGAAAGAAATGTAAAAAGTAGTTTGAATACATAGATATCTTTTTCAAATTAATGTAGGAGAGGCCAAAATTAGTATTGTAGTATTATAAGAGAGAGTGCTAGAAATTTTTGAAGCCAACTACCTTAGACCCTCTCCTACATTAATAGCCTTGGATCTTTACACACACACACACGTTCTCTCTCTCTCTCTCTCTCTCTCTCTCTCTCTCTCTCTCGCAATACTACAATATTATATTTGGGCCTTTCTTACACATTGATAGCTTTGATTTTTTATCAAAACACACGCACAATTTGGCTCTCTCTCTCTCTCTTTCTCTCTCTCTCTCTCTCTCTCGGCTTAAAAAAATTCTAGCAACTCTCTCCTATAATACCACAATACTACCTTTGGACTTCTCCTATACTAATAGCTTTGGACCTTTATTTAAAAAAAAAAAAAAACACACACACACACATACACATACACATACACATTCTCTCTCTTTCTCTCTCTATGTGTGTGTGCATGTATGTGTATATGTGTGGCTTTAAATGATGCTAGGATGCATATTCCACAGTGGATTCCGTGAGACCACGGTGAATTCTGTGAGTTTTTTTAAATTCCACGGTGGATTCTGTAAAATTATATTTATTTTTCGGGGCTCGTACATAAGGTGGATTCTTTGTGCGAGAAGTTGATGGGGACGCCTGTCCTTTTTGGGTGTCATATTAATTTAATGTGCATGTGGGTGATTCCATAGCGGGTGATTCCATAAAATACATATTTAAATTTTATGAGTTTAGAGTGCACTTGTATTAAATTAAGATTAGGAAAGAGTTTCAACCTATTTATTTATTTTGTAGCTGAAGACTGCTAGGTATTCACTTTTATTGGTTTAATTTTATTATTTTTCTAACAATTTTGAATGCTTCAATTGATGTGTAGAGCAGGTAGTGATGGCGTTGGGAAGCACTGGGCGATAGCGTGTATTCAAATTACCTAGAAGAAATAATCAATTTTGATAGGCATGCACCTTATCATTAAAGGCGTGGAGCTAATATTTATTTAGGTACGCTTATTTATTGAAGCGCTTGACAAATATTTATTATTTTGTATGCGCATGGACGAATGGTTTAAATATTTTATTATTGGACATTGTATTTGGACACAGCCCTTTTGGGACGCCCAATCGCTTTATTCTTTATTTGGACAAAAGAAAACATAAAAGCTAAAGCATGCTAATTGTAAAATTGGGTTATTTTTTAGCTTCGAGCTGAATAAATATATGCCTTGTGAAGTGCTCACACAAGGCTCGGGGGGAGATTGTACCCAATTGGCCTCTTTTCTTCATGTTGTGTAAATCTTCCTTCTTGTTTTATGACCTTTAGTACAGTTCTTTTGTTCTTGGGACCTTCCGGCGCTCGCTACGTATGCATTCAATATCCAATTTGCGCATGCAAAGCTCCTAGAATGAACGGGCTCTATAGTTAGTCTCGTGACAAATCGTCAGTACCAGCGTGTTCCTGGCGGTGAAGAACCCTGTGCTGTGCTATTGGATCGTGAAGACTCCGAAAGCTCCTTCATAAAGACCTTGTTTTTTTCCCTTAAAGAAGTAGATAAGCAACTTTTATTAAGTTTGATTACAAAGCTTAATAAGATTTATAAAAGCTTAAGCTTGTCACAATTCAACGAATTTTTGCGGCAAGACGTAGTGATTGTCATCGAATTTGATGACAAGATGTCGCTGTCCTGCAACACAATTTTTAAATTCCTTAAGCTTTTTATTATAAAGCTTCAAAGTTTCAAGCCTTATTAAGGCTTAAAAATTCAATCCTAAACCTCTTACATAGCAGCTGTTTCTATAACTATCTTCTCAAACTGGCCTTCAGCGTCAACAATCCTATGTTTACACCTATGCGTGAGATAGAGTTGATTTCTAGCAAGCAGATTGTCATATGCAGACTATACGGAAGACGTATTCACTTGGAAGAAGACCGTCATCAATTACCGTTACATAGACTATATGGAAGGCGTATTTGCTTGGAAGAAGATTGTCATCAATTGCCATACCCACAAAAGAAGCAAGATCACAAAAAGACATTAAAAAGAAGAAGAAAGCAAGCCTTGTAAACCCAACCTTGGCTATGCTCATACCTCTAATGAGATTTCAAGTGTGTGAGGTTGTTTGAAATTTTGCAAGATGTCCGATCAAACTATGGAAGATTTTATAGCCGAAGGTGATTTACTGGAACCAACGGTGGAGTAAAAATTGGACCTAATTATGATGCAGATTCAAGAGGAACAAAGAGCATGTCAAAATTTACAAGCTCAATTGGCTACTCTTCAACGATCCACTGACGTCGATCAAGATGAACCGCAACCCAAAGATGTTATACAATGTACGATCGATGCGACACTTGAAGCACAGTTTATCAGGAAAGAAGCCAAGATAAGTAAAATAAATTTTAAATTCTGTACTTTTAATGGGCTATGTGATGGAAAAACTATTCTCACTTTTATCAGTCAGTTTGATGATTATTTGCATGAAGAATAGTATGCCGAATAGGATAAACTCAAGTGTGTCACTAACCATTTTAGTGGACATAGCATCGTTATGGTGGTGGATTGTTGTCCGCAAAAGTATTGATTGTCCTACAATTTAAAAGAATTTTTTGTAAAGTTTTCTTCCACCTCAATTCCATGAAAAAGCAATCAAACAGTGGGATCTTCTGCAACAAAGAGATCGTGAGCCTATTTTGCAATACACTAAGCGTTTCTGGAATGCCTTATTGCAACTTTGAATGCTTGAAGATGTACCTGAGGTGATCCACAAGCGCAAGTATATGTCCAGTTTGCTTGGTCACTTCTATGCGGAGGTGAACATGTTCAAGCCAACGACTCTCGAGGATGCGATTTCTTTGGCCCATGATGCTGAAGAGAAAATTCATGGATGAGAAAAGTGATCGCAACAATTTCCAACTAATGGTAACTTTGGTACAAAGCAATTCAATTCTAACTTTTGAAGATTCAATCAAAATCGCTTTGTTCCTTCTTCTTTTCGTAAATCCTGGACACAACTCCCTGCTTTACCAATAAACACAAATTCAAATCCTAAGCCATCTTTTCAGCCAAATCCCAACATACCTAAACTACCAGATTACCAATAAGGTTTCCAAAGCCAAGTCTGTAGTTTGCTACAAATGTCATCAACCTGGACACCTAGCAGTGAATTGTCAATCCAAGAAGCCAACTCTTCACATCAATTACTTGGGAGCGACTGAAGACGAAGACCTTTTAAGAGATGCAAGATTTCACGAAAGATGATGATGATATCTGTATTACTTCAGATACTTTACAATGTATGCCAAATCCTCATTCGTTATTAACGATGAAATGTCTTGTGCATAGTAAAGAAAAGATTATTTTGCATGATGATGGGAGCACACATGATTTTATTTTTGCAAAATTGGTCAAATAATTGAATTTACATACTGTTTCAACTCATTATCGTATAAAGGCTACATTCTTAGGCACTAGATATAATAGTACACAAGAAGTTCATGATTTAGAAATTGAAATTGGTGATTATGTTGAGCGCAGAAATTTCTTGGTTGTGCCTTTGCAAGCTAGTGACATTATTTTAGGAATGTCTTGGCATCACAAATGTAATCCCGATATAGATTATTCTACACATTCAATGAAAATTCATTCTAACGGAAAACAAATCACATTACATGGTACACACACCTTAGATATCTTTCCATTGCTTAGCCACACACATGCTAAACGTGCATTGAGAAAAAGTAGTAAATCATATTTAGTATGGGTGAATGAAATTGAAGTTAAGGAAAATCAAATGCATCCTAGGTATGCACAATTTTTTTCACAATTTAAAGATTGTTTTGCTGCTGACTTACCACCTGGTTTACCACCTACATGTCCTGAAGATCATAAAATAGACTTAATTCCTAGTTCAAAACTACCATATAAAACACCTTATAGACAAAATCAATTTGAACAGAAAGAAATTCAAGCCCAAGTTGAAGAATTATTAACCCAAGGACTCATTAAGCCCAGTCATTCTCCTTTTGGTGCACCTGTCCTATTGGTTAGAAGAAAAATAATATCTATAGGATGTGCATTGACTATCGTACCCTAAACAAGATTACTGTTAAGAATAGATATTCGATTCCTAGGGTAGATGACCTCATGTATAAACTACAAGGGGCCACAATAATTAGCAAAGTAGATCTCAAATCTGGATATCATCAAGTGCGATTGGATATACCTCATATTTTCAAAACTACATTTAGAACTAAATTTGATCATTATGAATTCCTTGTTATGCCTTTTGGTTTAAATAATGCACTAGCCACATTCAGTCGTATGATGAATCGCATATTTTTGAAGCATCAACATTGTGTAATTATTCTCTTTGATGACATATTGGTTTTCAATAAGAATGATCAGAATGAGCATTATGAACATTTATCTTTGGTTTTCAAATTATTGAAAGAGAATCAATTATATGCTAACCTTGAAAAGAGTGAAATTTTCCAAACCCAAATAGAAAACTTAGGATATATTGTTTCTTTTGATAATATTCAAGTTGATCCTAAAAAGATAAAAGTAATTGAATTGGTTGATTCCTAGAAATGTGAATGAATTACGTTCTTTCTTAGGTCTTGCTAGCTTTTACAAAAAATTTGTGAGAAAATTTTCATTGCTTGCATTACCTTTAACGAAATTATTAAATAAAGGTATTGTATATCATTGGTCTGATAATCAGCAAAAGTCTTTTGATTTACTGAAACATGCTTTAACACATGCACCTATTTTGCAATTACTTGACTTTAATCGACCATTCTTTCTAGTAGTTACTGATACTAGTGGATCAGGAATAGGAGGTGTCCTTATGTAAGATTCATATCCCATAGCCTATTCTAGTTGCAACCTTAAACCCTCTGAATTGAAATATTCTACCTATGATAAGGAATTGTTAGTTGTAGTACAAGCTTCACGTCAATGGAAACACTATTTAATGGGATCTGAATTCATGATCAAAACTGACCAACAAAGTATCAAACATCTCCTTAGTCAGCCACAAATCTCTGACTATCATATTAAATGGGCTGCTTTTATTCAAAATTTTCATCCACTTATCCAATATCAACCCAGAAAAGAGAATGCTATTGCCGATGCCTTAAGTAGAAGACCAACTATCCATAATATCTCCATTATATCTTTTGATTCCCTTATCCCTATGAAAGATACCTATGACCAAGACCCTAGTTTTCAAGCTGATTGGAATAAATTAGTTGCTAATAACTCGATTCCAATAGATTCATTGTCTTATTTTGATGGATCTATGTTTTATGAGAAAAGGTTATGTGTAACTGTTCCATTTAGATCATTTGTGTTGCACGAAATTCATTGTCCCCCATATCAAGGACATAGAGGTATTATTTCTACTTTAACGTACATTGGTTGAAGATTTTTACTGGCCACAAATGGAATCTGATGTTTCTAAATTTGTTTTTGAATGTTTAATTTGTTAAAGAGTTAAGCAACATCATGGTAAACAATATGGTTTGTTAATGCCTTTACCAATTCCTCAACAACCATGGGAACATATTTCAATGGATTTCATAACTGGTTTGCCTAACACACAAGCTAATCATGATATTTGAGAGTGCCTAACACACAAGCTAATCATGATATTCTAGACAATTGAAACTATTCGAGACACTCTAGACACTGACTTTATGACCACTAGAACTAGCCGTAGATACTCTAGATATTTGGTTAAGTTTAAAAATCATCCTGTTGAAGAGGCCCAATGGATGCACGCCCGCGGCCTAAGTGCTTACCCCTCACTGCTCACTCCACATTGAGCCAATAGCAATTGAGGGCAATTACTATCCCACCCTAGGGGTATGATGCCAAGAGGCATATTTCACAGTGGATTTCATGAGACCGCGGTAGATTCCATGAGTTTTTTTAATTCTAGGATGGATTTTGTGAGGTTTTGTAGTGGATTCTGTAAAATTATATTTATTTGCTGGGGCTCGTACATAAGGTGGATTCCTTGTGCGAGAAGTTGAGGGGGACGCCTATCCTTTTCGGGCGTCATATTAATTTAATGTGCACATGGGTGATTCCATAGCGGGTGATTCCGCAAAATATATATTTAAAATAATGAACATTTATGAGTTTGGAGTGCACTCGTATTAAATTAAGGTTAGGACAAAGTTCCAACCTATTTATTTATTTTGTAGCTAAAGACTGCTAGGCATTTACTCTTGTCGGTTTAATTTTATTATTTTCTAACAATTGTGAATGCTTCACTTGATGTGTAGAGCAGGCGGCGGTGGCATTGGGATGCACTGGGCGATAGCATGTATTCAAATTACCTAAAAGAAATTATCATTTTTGATAGACGCGCACCTTATCATCAAAGGCGTGGCACTAATATTTATTTAGGCGCGCTTATTTATAGAAGTACTTGATAAATATTTTTATTTGTATGCGCATGGACACACAGTTTAAATATTTCATTATTGGACATTGTATTTGGGCACAGCCGGACTTTTGGGATGTCCAATCGCTTTATTATTTATTTGGACAAAAGCAAACACAAAAGATAAAGTATGCTAATTGTAAAATTGGGCTATTTTTCAGCTTTGAGATGAATAAATACATGCCTTGTGAAGCGCTCACACAAGGTATGGGGGGAGATTGTACCCAATTGGTCTCTTTTCTTCATGTTGTGCAAATCTTCCTTCTTGTTTTATGAGCTTTATTAGAGTTTTTTTTTCTTAGGGACCTTCCGGCGCTCGCTACGTATGCATCCAACATCAGATTTTTGCACCATTAAAAATGTATTTTAACTTTCTCTTACAATACTACATTTGGGCCTTTTCTACACATTAATAGCTTTTGATCTTTATCAACACACACACACACACACACACACACTCTCTCTCTCTCTCTCTCTCTCTCTCTCTCTCTCTCTCTCTCTCTCTCTCTCAAACTTGAGAGCAACTTCCTCTATTTAAAAGTTTTTGGCCCAAATACAATTAGACGAAAAAGTCACATTTTGACTATAATTTCAATAGTATACAGCTTTTTAAAATATTTGATAAGGTCTTTATTTTTCCAAATACACAATGCAAAAGACAATAGCCATGATATATTATGTTAATTATTAGTTTTCTATATTAGGATTAAAAAATTCTCTAAAGAGAGGACTGCTTTTTGTTCATAAGGTTCAAATATTTTAATATAGTTCATTTAAAAAGTCTCAATCTATTATGTCTCATATTAAAATATATCATAAATATATACATAATTTGACCTTTCTAGTAGCTAGTAATGATTTTTTCTCTTTTCTCTCATCAAACATTATTTTAAAACTTTCCTATGGACCTCTTCTCTTTTATATTTATATATGTATATATATATAGAGGAGAGAGAGAGAGAGAGAGAGAGAGAGAGAGAGAGAGAGAGAGAGAGAGAGAGAGAGAGAGAGATGCAAGTAATACACATAGTGAGAAACGAAGATAAGGGCCATGCACAAACAAAGAGAGGCGCATATATACATACATCACTTAATTTATTACTTAGTTAATATTCTAATTACTAATTATGAGTTGATTATTAAATAAAAATATTAAGAGAGGGGGGAGAGAGAGATAGAGATGAATGAGAGAAGAGAAAGTGAGATAAACAAGAGAGAGTGATTATGTGACTTACTTTGACTTTATTTTGGTCGAGAAAGGAGTTGCTAGCAACTCATCAAGAGTACGGTTGCTTGCAATCCCTTCTCGAGATGAATTTTTTTTCACAAGTCTCCTTCATTTCTTTAAGGTGTCTTGTGAAATTTTTTTTCACTAAACAAAGGGTTGCCAACAATCCCTTCTCAGCGAAAAAAATTTCACAAGTCCCCTCTAAAACTTTTTTGCACTGAACATAGAGCTCTCAAGCAACCCCTTCTCAACCAAAATTTTTTCCATAAGTCCCCTAAGAGAGATGGAGGTAACTTGTAATTTTTTTTGCCAAGAAGGGGTTGCCAGCAACCCTTATCTGGTGACAAAAAATTTCACATCCCCTTAGAGAGATAATGGAGGAAAGTTGTGATTCAAAGCTTTCTCTCTCTCTCTCTCTCTCTCTCTCTCTCTCTCTCTCTCTCTCTCTCTCTCTCTCTCTCTCTCTCTCTCTCTCTCTCTCTCTCTCTCTCTCTCTCTCTCTCTCAATTATCGAGAAGGGGTTACTAGCAACCCCTGTTCGGCAAAAACAATTTCATGTCCCCCTAGAGAGATGATCATAAAGTCTTATAATCTCTCTCTCTTTCTCTCTCTCTCTCTCTCTCTCTCTCTCTCTCTCTTAATAAGGAAACTACTACAACATTCAAGTTGACAAATGTAATACTTCCACGCAATTAAAAGTTAGTTGGTTAGTTTGAAAGTTAGTTAGTCAATTAGTAAGTTAGTAAAGTTACTAACTAAAGACTAACTAAAGTAAAAACTAACTAACTAACAACTAAAAATAGAATCGAGGATCGTAACTCGATATATATTTTTAGATTGACAAGGACTATAGCCACCCATTTAGGGAAGTTACCACATGAACGAGAGTTATGAGACATATTAGTCATAAGTGTCAGTGTGTATGGTATGGATGGTCAAAAAATACTAGATTTTTGGGAAAAACTAGCATATTTTTTATATTTTGGATATTATTTATTGTAAATATCTTAAAAAGCTATGGAAACTTCTAAAACATGGTGTCATGTAAAAAAAGCAAGTGGCTTTTTCAGCGAGTTTTGGAAATTTAACACAAAAAAGAAGGATTGAAAAAATCGCGCATGTCGCGATCGTAGTTTACAGGCACCAAACAACACTTCGAAGAGGGAGAAGGAGTGATTTGGAAGATTTTTAAGTAGGTGTCCTGTAGTTTTACCCCCCTTTTGGAGCCAACAAAACCATCAAATTTATGACTTGAGCATCAGATTTATCTTAGAAGTTTGAGATTGCTAATTTTGCTAAGATCCCCTCCATAAAGAGCTCTTCTTCTTAGCCACAACCCTTCTTCTCTAATTTAGCTATAAATAAGAGGCATGGGGAGTAGTTTAGAGAGGCATAAGGAGACCTTGAGAGGCTTCGAGAGAGGGAGGTAGGTAGAAGGATACCCCTCCAAGAGGCTGCTAGACGGAGAGAGAGAGAGAGAGAGAGAGAGAGAGAGAGAGAGAGAGAGAGAGAGAGAAGTTACCCCGAGAGGATGCGAGGGAGAGAGTTAGCTCAACCCCCCTTTCTCAGTCTTCGACTAAGCTATCTTCTCTTATGCTCTCCCATCCCAAATTCATTCCTTCTTCTTTATCTCTCAAATCCACTTGCGAACGATGGTTTCAAAGCGATGACGTGGAAAGATCATGAGAACCACCGCAAAACTGGTCAAAGAACGGGTATTGCTAGAGATACGGGAGTGCTTGAGATCGCTAGAGTTGCCACTACTAATGGAATATCAAGTGTGGCAAATGTAAGTACAAGAAAAGACAAAATTTCCAATGTTGTCATGCCAAACCAAGTTATTCACATTTCAAAAGTAGGCTATTATTTTCATATCACCACATAAAATAATAAGGTTTTTACTGAAATTTTACATAAAATGTTAGCTTTTACATAAAATGGTACAAAATCTACTTGTTAGATTGCATGGACAACATCCATATAAGAATGAAGTACAAAAAAGAAAAAAATTAGCTTCCATATTTATCACTTATACAAATTAAATTTTTTATCTAGAGAGCATATTAATACACACATAAATGGTTAACTACTACCTATGATTTGTAGTTAGATTAATCAACATTATAATTTTTAAGATCATGATGAAAATAGTTGTAGAAGGATATTGCATGAAATGAGTAGAAGACTACATGCACACTTGAGATTAATAAAATAACTTGATATATTGGCAATGTGACAAGGTTAAGGTTGATTAACGATTGTTCTAAAAAGTGAATGTCTATTTAAGGGTCTTGTAAATCATATTGTTAAATTATTGTCGCAATATTTTTTCTAAAGACAATTCACTTATGTTGGGTAAGTTAGCCCCAAACGGGAAATTCATGTCTTGCTTAACATGTTGTAAGAGATGTATTCAACACTTCTTTATGGGGAGGAGAATCCTCATTAGAATGTAAGGTTACCTTAGGATAAGGTCTACCTTGGCTATGGAAGCTATGAAGTGAGGATGGTGTGATTGTCATTGTTTGAAAGGATTGTTCATGTTTGCTAGAATCTAGATCTTTGATTAAAAACATTGATAAACAAGTTAAAATGAAAGATCGCACTAGGCTATCCCCAAGCTAGAGACCCTACTCCAAAGGGGTCATGGTTATCACTTCGAGAGGCTTAGATCGGCTTTGTAGCGAAAGGTCTGTCTGTAGGGATAGCCTTGCGCAGTAGGAAATATGGATGCTAGGGGGGACTCTGACTGTAAATTCCGCATTACTCCTAGAATCTAAGGAGCCCCTTCGTGACCTAGGATGGAATCCTAGAACGCTAAATACTAATTACAAGGGTGGAATCTTGGTGGACAGAATACCCTCGTGGAATTCTGTATATCTTCTGTATGGTCGAAAAGATGGAAATTATAATAAACTTCCAATATAATAAAGAAATTTGTTTTACTCAAGGATTGTTTGAATTGTATACGTGTCCGTGAGATAAATTACGTGAAGGAATGTGTGATTTAATGGACTAATTAAGGAAGCTGGTTGTATACGTTCCAATACATGTACTGTATGTAATAAAAAAACTAAAGATGATCCCGTCATCAAAGGAAAGCGGGTGGCTGTAACCCTAGATGGGTCCATCCAACGGTAGGATACTCCCGGTTAGTTGGGAGCTTTCCTAAATTAGCGATAGAAACAGAAAGACGATAAATTGACTAACTAATCATTAGAGGTAGAACTGACTTGCATTGTTTTAGGCAGCCGAAATGGGATTTTGCCTTATATGAGCAGGAGGGTTGACGTACTGCACTCCCCTCCATCTCCCATTTTCTTTGAACCAAGTGCAATGGCAAGTCCAATTGAGTTCGAGTAATCCTGTAGGAAGTGGGAACTTGAAATTACTGATGCTAGCTGGCTGTTGGGAGACGTGTGATTTAAGGAACTTATAAATTTAGGTCAATCCCAGTGGGCTCAGCCGGAACACTTCCATTGCAATGTAGACTCAGTGGGGTCTAAGTGACAAACCTCCTGATATTCCAAGGGAGCGCCAGGCGGTGTCATTTGGAAAACCTATTGATGGACTACAAAAAGGTGTGCCTTCGAATGAGCTTGGCGGTTATCTCACAACAAAGATTTGTTCTTCTCGTTCACATAGGAGATAAAGAGAATTTCAAACCAAATGATGATATCGAGTCTCAGAAGTCATGCAAGTTAGTAGCATGGAGACTTCTCTACATGTATAACTTAGTATCCTTCTATAGAAGTATATTTGCAATGGTATCAGCTTGTTGATGTGTTCTCTATATATAATAGATCTATGAATGGTAGGTTCATGTGTGGGTAATTGAAGAAGGGGATATTGCAAACTTTGTTGAGAAAATGCACAGATTAGGTGCACTTGAAGGAGGAGTAGTTCATATATAAGAATCACGAGATTGAGCAGCAACGGAATGAGAGGAGGTGTACCAGAGATGTTCTATCTTCCTTGGCCACCTAAAGGTGATCCATCCAATGAGAAGGCATTATACCAGAAATACTCAACGAAAAAAAGGTTCAAGAGACATAAGGATTTAGATTTCGATAAGTAATACCACGTATATTCTTTAAGATATGTCACACTTTTTATGTCTTCTTCTAAAGAGAATATGGCTCATAGTAGGAAAGTGATACCTCAAGTGCATTTGTTCTCGTAACTCATTCTTTGGTAAGGAGTCAGGGTAAAGCCACAATTTCTAAATTTTTTTGATGATATTGATTGGCCACACTTTAGCCTACAATGATACTATTTGTGGATGATAGCATAAAAAAGATACAATGTAACCCACCTAAATCCTTTACATATCCATTTACATTTCAAGAAAATCCTGTGGATACCATCCTCTTCAAACACATGCTTCCCTATTTGATTGAGGAAAATCCCTTCAATACTATCCTCTTGGAATATATGCTTCCATGTTTGATTGAGCTAATAGGTTTTCACGAGGGAGTCTAGGAGTTTTTTAGAGAACACCCATTGCACCCTCTAGCAATGGACAACTGGATTGATATTTAATATTTATAATAAATATGTCCATTTTCTTTGTGCATAGTAATTCACTAACTTGCAAATGTATTTGTGGATATAGTATTTTTTTGGTAGTTTTTATAGTAAGTTCATGTAATACAATGTGAAATATATCAGTATATTAAAATATTTGATTATTGAAGTTTGGAGTTTAAAATGAAAAATTCTTGAAAGAAATAACATTTATACAAGTAATTAAGCAATATGGAGCTATATTTTATAGACATTGTGAAGAAATTGCTAGTAAGGGTCTATTGTAAACTAATGCATAACTTCAATCCATATGTAACCCTAATTAAGAGAGAGAGAGGGAGAGAGAGAGGAGAATCAGTTGTGGTTATGATAAGGAGGAGGAGAGTAAGATGTGGTGGTGTAGTGGTAGTGTTAGTGGTGGTAATGTTATTGAGGGGGAGTGAGATGTTGGTGGTTGGTTCCCAACATATGAGGAGAGAGAGAGGAGAATTGGTTGTGGTTCTAATGAGGAGAGGGAGAGTAAGATGTTGTGGTAGTAGTGGCGACAGTGGTGGCAGCAGTGGTGGTGGTGGTGGCGGTGGTGGCAATGGAGGAGCAACATTGGTGCTTAATATATGCCCAAAAGAAAAAGAGGACCAACTGGACTATGTGGAATAAATCTCAAGGTTGCCAAAAAGAGCTCGCTCGAAAGCTCACTCCAAAAGCTCACTTCTTGCATGCACTCTTATAGGATGCACAAGAGTGCTTTCTTCACGAGCTCCATCCCTGCTTTCACAAGCTCCAGTCCTACTTGTGTTCACATTAAACTCGTTTGGCTTGCCTTTGGCTACTATCAGTAATGTGAACACTACCGTGCATTGAGTGAAGCAAGAAGCCACTAGAAGAAGAAGAAGAAGAAGAAGAAGAAGAAGAAGAAGAAGAAGAAGAAGAAGAAGAAGAAGAAGAAGAAGAAGAAGAAGAAGAAGAAGAAGAAGAAGAAGAAGAAGAAGAAGAAGAAGAAGAAGAAGAAGGTGCTTGCCTCCTTTGGCCCTCCCCCGGCCTCCTTTGGCCCTCCTCTAGTCAAGAGGAAGGATCTCTTTCTATCATACAACTTGAAAATGCTATAGAATTTCAAATAGAAGATAAAATAAAGCTCTTGAAACAAAGCTCCGCAAGAGATAGGTTGAAGTCATGGAACTATTAAAATAGTCAAGTCTATTTCAATTGTTTGGATTACATGGAGTAAGTAAGTTTGGGTATAGTACATTACCAAATGCTTCCAATTAGCAAGTACGTCTCTCAAATATTATTAACAAGGTTGCACCTAAAATTTCCTAGATAGGCTTTGCTTCCCAACCATTAATTCAAAAATCCAAAAAGAGAAGTAATATTTGATTGACAAATGCAACCAATCTGTGGAGTCAATCGTTAACTCTTCCAAACCAAAGAGGACCTTCAGTATTCACAATCATTGGCTATGGAAAAACTTTTTGTTTCATCTAAGGAACAAGTCTCTTCTACTTCACTATTATAAGGGGATATAAGTTCCATGAGACCAAGAGCCCAATGAGCCCAATGTTTCACAAGACATCCTTTTCTCAACCAAAATCTCTAATAAATTTGAAGCCTAGGGACATCATGCCATATCTCATAGAGGTGGCATAAGACATACCATGGAAAATAATGAGCTAGAAATGAAGAACCTCATAAAACTTGATAACATACTAACATACCAAACATATTATTATATCCATATTGACATTGGAAACCCAACTAAAGAGCATACAAAGCCTTAGAAAAGTGATTGACATGGGACAAGTTGCAACTTATTTTTTTTTGAAAATATGGATATTGTCAATGAAGTCATATATGAAACACATAAAAACTAAATCTTTCGAACTACACTTGATCCAATCATTTCACATTGAATATTGTGAAATAACTAAGGTGAAAATATAAGCACTAGAATGATGGACAAAAGAAAAAAGTGTATTTGAATAGAGATAGTATCCTAGTGAAAGTTTGGCAATCCGAATTGGCAATTGACCAATGACCATGAATGAGAAAAGAGAAGATCTCTAGATTTTAGTGTATGATCCAACATATTTAGCCCCCACGCCCCTAATAGTGCTTGCAATTATCAGTGATGTCAAACTTATGCCAGTTGCCCCACACCCCTAATAGTGCTTGCAATTATCAGTGGTGTCAAACTTATGAAGCTACCCCACATCATTGTATACGTGATAAACTCCTTTTAGTAGAAGAGCTACATATGGCTAGCAACTTGGAGCAAGGAAGAATGACACTTGATGTCAATGGCTCTCTTTCTTCCAAGATCCGCAATTTCTTGACAAAGAAAATTGGTGGAACAGGGCTGGTCAAGTCAAAATGTAGTTTCGATGGCATTAGGGGGCGTTCACATGAGAAAATGGTAAAAACAAGCACAAAAACACACGAAAAACTAATATCATAAAATTGATGGGCCAAAATAAGATGGGGAAAAAGGAAAATTATGCAGGAGAGCAATCTAGACAAGGGTATCTAATCAAAATTGAATTTGGAGGTGTTTAGGGCACGTTCGCATGAAAAAAGAGCCAAAATCTGCCCAAGAGAATACTTGTAAATATGGAAAAATTAATAACGAATAAATCGTACATTGAAATGATGGGCAGTAAAAATGAAAAATATCATAGGAAGGTTTAGGTTAGGATGGTCACATAAGATTGCTTTTCAGAGTAAGCACGATGGTTGACTTTGTGGCACTTCATTTCGATGCACAGATTTTCTTATATTAATTTGTGATTCTGTTTTTGTCGGTAATTTTGTCATTTTTTCCATGTGAACATGCCCTATCACCCCTAGAATTGCATTCTACCTTATCCATCCTGTTTGTCATTTTCTTACGGACATTTTGTGTATTCATTCTGTTTTATTTCGATCATTGGATTTTTTTTCGTATTAAATTTTATTTCCATTTTGGGACGTATTTTACCATTTTTCCCATGCGAATGGATCCAATCCCTGAAAGAACTGCGTTTTGATGTGGCATGCCAATATGTCACATCATCCCGGATATTTTTCCTTTTGATTGCCCTTCCTTTTGGTAGATGGATTTTCCGGTTTTAACTTCTATGTGTGTTTACTCCACCCGATTTTCACCTTTTTCCCATGCGAATTGGATTCCCGTCACCACGGAGTGCCTGCCTCGCCCATAAGCTGTGCACCTTGCCACTGACTACCATTTGTTGGTCGCAAACTACCTTCTTGCCTTTACAGATTACAACACTCGTACCATTTTTAACCAAAATTAAAAAGAAAACACACATACAACTTTTTTTTAAAAAAAGTATTACATTTTCCCTTACCCATTCACCCAGCCTTTACAGTTCAAAATTTATTTCTTTTTTTTTTAACCAACACAAATAAGAAACTAAACACAAACACCCTTAAAACCCAAAAAAAAAAAACACCAGAAAAAAAAAGATCAACCAATTTTTTTAAATTCACCCCACCCAACATTTAAACACCAAAAACACAACCTACACTTAATGCCCCCTCACCTTTTCTATATATATGTATATCTTTATAAGCCTTTCTACTTTCACCTTTAAAAAAGAAAAAAACCAAAGGAAAAAAAACACAAAAAACACAAAATACTAACAAACCCACAACAAATAGAAAACAAAATAACCCCAACCAACACAACCAACCCTAGTACCACCCCACCATCACCGATTTCCCCTTTTCCCCATTTTTTCTTTCCTTTTTTTTTTGCACGTGACCACCCATTATTCCATCATGTTGTTTGCGCGTGTTCCTTTCTAAGGTCATGTTCGCATGCGGGGTTTTCGACCTCATTGCGCGTGTTCGTGATCGCGATTATTCACGCGCGAGGATGTGCATGTGGTTTTGTGTGCATGGTGGAGAGCTTGCATAGCTATTCACACGCAGTCCACATTGTTTCTGACTGACTTGTACCATATTTTCATTCCTTTTTATAAAAAAAACCATACAAACATTTAAAAATGGTCTAAAACTAATAAAAATTCAAATAAAACAAACAAAATAATGGAAAATCATAGAAAAAATCTACAATTTTTTGGAAACATTGAAGTGTTTCATCTTAACATGAAATGCCAATAAAAAATAGAGAAATGTCGCAATAAAGAATAATAAAAATTCATAAAATTTAAATATATCATATAAAGTTCACTAAATTCTGAGAAAATCAGTTTTTTTTTACAAAATTCCAAATAAATTTACATTATGAATATGTTTGATTAAAAATACATAAAAATTAACAAACATATTGAAAATGATTTATTTGAAGAGAAAAACAACTTCAACAAAGAAACATTGCGAAAATTTTCAAACGTGGTTGTTTTAATGCCTTAAAGAAAAACAAATACCAAAATTTGCAAAGAAAAAAAAACAAACCCAACTTACCACACATAACGATACATTCACAAAAATCCATTTAAAAAAAACGAAAATAAAACAAAACAATACCCCAACACTTAATTACCCAAGTGCCAAACCCTTTTTGTTCCTGTTTTTTTAATATTACTATTCAATTTTTGCAACTTCCAGGAGACTGATTGCCACTTGGTTGCCTATTGGTTGCACGAGAGACTGTGCGACTAGGTTTTTCTCTTTCCCTCCTTCACATGCACTATCACCCACAAGTAATTGTAATTAAAAATCAACTGACCGTTGCATCCACAAATTAAATAGAATGCACATCCCAAATATTTAATTAAAAAGATCGAATGTAAATTTATAAAAGGAACCCCATTGTTATATATATATTTTAAAATGAATTACATTTGTAGAGACCCTCAGTCTAGTCAAGTCAATATAAGTTGTGGTTGGGCTATGCAAATGACTCACCCTGCATTAATGGAATACTTTAATAATGAATTGTGATTAATTGATCATCTAATAAAATGAGTCTTGTAGTTTTCACTCATCTGCTTCACCGCACCATAGGTATACGCCATGTGATTGCGAGGATTGGGATTTTTCTTGGTCGAAGATAAATATCTTGTCTGTCTATATTTATTGTAATGGTTGGAGTCTATGATGTTTTCGTCTTGATTTCTCTATTGTTTTTAGAATACAGAATGCATGAAATTTTATTTCCTTTTGAGTATTTGATTACGAGGTTTTTGGGTGGCTGTATGTATGCATCACATGAAGCTTTTGGTTGTATATATGTGTAGGTCATGTTAAGTTTGTCGTAGGATGTAAAATGCTTGGGGAGGTCTACTTTAATCCAATTAATGTGTTGTTGTTATTATTTTTGTTTCCCATATTATCTATCTTAGTAGTGTTATGTGTGGATTTTGCAAAAATCCTTCCTCATTTTCTTGGTTGCGTGTGTGTGGATACTCTAGTGTGATCTAAAAGGCATACTTTTCCACTTTTCCACTTGCACTACAAGGATATAGGGGAACAGCAATGGCCAGTTGCGATGCATATCAATGACATCGCTATTTTCATCGCAGAATATGACTTCAATAGCGATGGTACTCAGAGTAAAAAAAACAAAAAAACCCAAGCACAACATTTTGCTGCGGAGAGCAAAAGAGAGAGCGAAAGAGATCGTGCATTTGTGAAGGAGAGGGAGAGAAAGAGAGAGAAGGAGAGCTTCTCACCGCTACCACCACTACTCGTAAAGAAAAGGAGAAAGTGAATGAAGGGCGAAGAGGGACCGTCACGAAGAGGAGACGAAGAATCCATCCTCAGGCCTTTGCAGTGAGTACATTGCTCCCTCTTGGTTTGTTCTTGTTCTTTCTTATTTTCTATTGTTTGTTGAGAATGAGGTGCATTAAGGGAGAAAGAGAGGAAATGAGAGAGGGAGAAGAAGAAATGAAAATGAAGAAAGAACGAGAGAGAGAGGGAGAAGAAGAAAGGAAAAGGAAGAAAGAACGAGAGAGAGAGAGGGAATAAACATGAAACATAATAGAGAGAGAGAGAGAGAGAGAGAGAGAGAGAGAGAGAGGAGAACGGATGAGAAAACACGAGGGGGTAGAGAGAAACAAAGAGAGGAATTATTCTTGTTCTTCTTCGTTTTTGTTTGTTTTTTTTTAGAATGATGTGCATTGAGGGAGAAAGAGGGGAAACGAGATAGGAAATGAGAGATGGAGAAGAAGAAAGGAAAATGAAGAGAGAATGAGAGAGAGAATAATAATGAAAGATAACAAAGAAAGAGAGAAAGAGAGAGAGAGAGAGAGGGAGGGAGGGAGAGAGCAGAATGAGTGAGAAAACACGAGGGGGTGAAGAGAAACAAAAGAGAGGGTTTTTCTTGAGAATGAGGTGCATTGAGGGAAAACGATAGGAAATGAGAGAGGGAGAAGAAGAAAGGAAAAGGAAAAGAGATTGAGAGAGAGAGAGAGAATAAACATGAAAGATAACAAAGAAATGGATTAAGAAAGAGAGAGGGAGAGAGAGAGAGAGGAGAATGAGAGAAAACACAAGGGGGTGGAGAGAAACAAAGAGAGGGGAAACAAAGAAAGAGAGAGAGAGAGAAAGAAAGATAGGAATTGAGAGAGGGAGAAGAAGAAAGGAAAAGGAAGAGAGAACGAGAGAGAGAGAATAAACATGAAAGAAAACAAAGAAATGGGGAAAGAGAGAGAGAGAGGGAGGGAGAGAGGAGAATGAGTGAGAAAACATAAGGGGGTGGAGAGAAACAAAGAGAGGGGCAACAAAGAAAGAGAGAGAGAAAGAAAGAGAAAGGGGAGAGAATATAAAATAAAGGTGCAAAGAAAGGGGGAGAAAAGCAAGACTTTAGTTGACGTTAATTTTGTTGAGTTAGAATAGAAGAAATCCATTCTCAAACAAATTAAGAAAGAAAAAGAGAACGAGAACAAAAACAAATTGTTTGTCATAATGTAGACAAAATGGAAAACAATGAAGGTCATGATGTTCAAGATCGCAAGGCGTATCTTAATCAGTGTGTCCTTTGTCCTTGCTCTCAATGCAAGCTAGCAATCAGACAAAAGTGATGCTTGTCTATAGAACACGTACGATGCTTCAACGAGTTTCAATTCGAGATCGTTCATCAGGCGATCTCAGACTTTGAGCAAACGATATGCTTAGTGTGTATCCATCATGCATTATATCGGTAAACTAATTGAATATCATATACAAAAACATTGGATATAGCCGTAAAATTTATACAGGGAGGTGACATCTCATTCGAAGGAGGAGTGCACTAGCTATTGCGGCCAGTTAGAAGAGTTCATGGGCATGCGATAGATGGAGTGCTTGAGCCAATCCACCACTTGGAAGGCACTACCCAATCTGTACCGCCAATACTAGAGGAGATAGACAACCGTTCAGACTTTCCTACAATCTTGAAGCTTGAGATGGGTGTAATGATCGATACATTGATGCCCATGGATGCCGAGACATCTGCTCCGCTTAGAGAGGAAGCATCCATAACATTATATGATATGTGCTGAGTATCTCGCCTAAAGACGCTGCTTGCACTCCAAAGTGTGCAAGCAAAATATAGGTGGAGCAATGGGAGTGTGACTGAGTTTTTTGGGTACCTTCTACGTGCACTTCGTTGATTTTCTTTTAGCACCATTATAAAAAAAAATTATGCTTTTTCAAGATGTTTTATGATTTCTTTTTAGGTTGCTAAAGTATCATATGGTCACCACTTGGAAATACCATGCCTGAGTCTCATGATGATGCGCGACATGTTTTACAAAAGCTTGGCATGAACACAATAGCATCCATGTATGTGTCAATGATTGCGTGTTGTTTCGAGGAGAGTACGAGAGTATGGAGACATGTCCAAAGTGTGGTGTTCCACATATATCGATAGGAATTGTAAGGGCAAACCATCCCTCAAAAAGTTCTTAGACACTTTTCACTTATCCCTTATATATATCACATTGTAGGTCAGGCTCGGCGAACTTGACAACGTGGCATGCACAGAATATATCCACGAATGGAGTTTCACAAATATGACCAGATTCATGCTCATGGAGCTGCATTGACTCTACCTTTCTAGGTTTTGCATGAGAGCCAAGGAATCTTCAGGTCGGTCTTGCTAAGGATGGCATGAACCCATTCGATCTCCGCTCAACTTCTTACAATGTGTGGTTTGTAGTCCTTGTTAACTACAACATCCCACCATGGCTTTCTATGAAGAATTTCTATGAAGAAAGGAGACTTTATCCTTAGCTTGCTAGTTCTTGGCCACTACAAATTCAAGAATATGGACGTCTATCTCTGTCCATCAGTCGATGAGGAGCTTAAGATCTTGAGGGGGGAGGGGGTCGCCGTGGAAGAAATGAGCAAGTGCGATGGTCGGTGAGCCATTGTCATGTGGACCATGCATGACTTTTTGAGATTCGGAGAGTGTTCAGGTAAGTATGCTTCCATTCTCGTTGGTCATATCTATCATAGCTCCTTCAAGTTTGTATTCACAGGATAGAGATGTTGGGACAGGTCTCGTTACCTTAGGTTATCATACATATCCATTGTGTGTGCCACACTTAGACTCCTGAAGGTCATGAACCATGAAGAAGATAGTATATCAAGGACACACCGCTTTCTTGCCGAAAGGCCATGAACTAAGGGAATGTTTTCTTGAACGACCTCCAGCATGAATGAATGCCCAAAGCTGGTATGAGTTGAAAATGGTCAACACGGAGTCACATCCAAACGGAATGCGATAGTTTTCCGTTTGCTACGAGTTGTCGTATTGGACCCACTTACAGATCAACCACTTGGTGGACTCCCATGCATATTTTCAAGAATGTGGAAAACTTACTATGGGACCACATCACATGAAAGAGAGACATTGCACGGGCACAAATGGATTTGAAGGAGGTAGGCAAGATGGAGGCACTTTGGCCACAGTCGATTAGCCACAGTCAGGTGTTGATAGTCACTTGCAACTACCTCGTGCTCCTTGGGTTTTGTCCACTAAAGAAAAGCGCATTGTGAAGCAAATTATCAAGTCTATCCGCACTCTGACGGGTATGATGCGTTCTCTCAGATCCACTTTTTCTAAAGATGACCAACTATCAGGGCTAAAATCCAATGATTGGTATAAGATAAGTCACATTTGTACTATGAATGGATTATAAGTGGCCTATATATTTTACTATTGAGTCTAGTCGGTGTCTATAATGCTTCTTAAATATGGCAATATATACTACCGATCGGGATCACAGGATGCCTCACTCCAAAAATACGTGGGGTGATTTATAGGTTGTTAAATTTAGTGCAATGGATCTCACAAAAGGAGATCAAGACATCCCCTATTGAATTCGCAAGGTGGGGAGTAGTAGAGATGATTTGTCTCTTTGAGAAGTACCTACTACTAGCATGCTCACGATACAAACCCACTTCCTGGTGCATCTTGTAGATAAAGTGGAGATTGTAGGACCCGTCCATACACACGATGGATATTCTTCTTGGAGTGCTTTATGAAAACCCTGAAAGGCTTTGTGTGACAAAGAGCTCGGATGAAGGTAGCATGGCTGAAGGTTGATTGGTATTTGAGACATTAGTGCATATTTCATAGTCGCAACCACATGTTTTATAAGCTGTCGTATCTAGATTTTATATGTGATAACTAAATAACCATTTCAATGTACAAGACAAAATATACAGTGCGGTGTGGTCACACAGATGATATTTTTGCATGAAACGCATTGACAAAATGCTCTCCATAATGGATTGTGGTGTCATGGCAAAGTTCGAGCAAGAGAGCCGATGGCGAGCCACGTATCCAAACACCGTTATAGATGAGATGGAGTATTTTGGGAGCTTGCAAAGTATTATCATGGTGGATTACCGTAGCTTCTCCATGATCCTGTTCGATGTGGAGTTGTTCAAAGTGGTACTGGAAGGAGTCAGGGCAACTTTTTGACGAAGTCCATCTTGATTTCTCAAAAAAGAATCTGAAAAAAGATGGACGGATTTGTACAACACAGTCTTATAAGCCCAATGTGAATAGGTGCATGAACTCATGTTTTTAAAAATTTTATTACAACATGGTATATGTCACAAATCTTAAATCTCTCTTGTATGTGATTTTGAACAGGTAATTTTCTATCCAAACCCCTGATAATATCGATGGTGGTATGTTGTACCTTCAGCTCATCGAAGTGCGAGAATGTATGATGAAAGCAGTGTTTCCAACATAGATGAGGATAGTATTCAGATAAAGGGGTCGATATTGCAAGGGATGGAGGTCGCCCAAAGCTTGGAGCATGTAGAGGAGGCAAAATCCGGTAACGATGATGGAAAGACAGAAGGCCAAGAATTCTTTGAGAACGAGGTGGACTCATCCTTTTGTGGTGACCTTGGCCATTGACCTTTCAGTGTATGTGGAGTTGTGTGAGAAGATTGACATGGGACCATAGGCTACACCATACTTGTAGTATCCACCTACTCAATTCCTTGATGAATCGCTTATAAGGGTACTCTAGAATATGAATTTTAAGTAATATCATTTTTTTAAGAGTTATATTACCATGATTTGCTTCAATCTTTATATTGATTATGCTAACATCAATTTTTGTCTGTGCAGGTGACCTTTGTGGATATTTGGACAATAGATGAGTCGAGCGATGAGTGACGTGAGGAGTTGTAGGAGGTCTTCACACATATGTCTCCAGATTAGATGGCTTGATTTAGAGATATGGTGGACTAGGAGTTGTCTCGGACACCATTAGGCCGTTCTATTAGATCTACTTTGGCATGCTCTGATGCTTGGATTTCCAGTAGATGAGGTTGACGCTCCACACTTGGGCCATATGGAGGAAGTGGTTATGGGGGATGCTCCAGGATGTGGATATGGTGGGTCGGCTTGAGATAGAGGTGCCACTTCTTGCTCTTATGTAGGTTCGAGAGATGATGGCTTAGGTGGTTGTTGTGAAGGTACCTACAGACTGTCTTCATCTCGTTGTTCTGCTAGAGTTGCATCACTTGTGGGATTTGTCACACCTGTGGGAACGTCTACTCCAGTCACTCCTCAACCATTCACTGGTGGCATCCTATGGGTGTTACTCCAAGAGACACCACCCTCGTGGGTACACTGGATGTATAGGGATCTCCTGGATATACCCAGAAGTGCAGTCGCAGGTGGAGAGAACACATCTTAGACATACCCTAGAGGGGTATGGATACCTTGTAGATGATAGGATAGGAGATGTCATCATGAATGATGAGGGAAGGAGGGTGATGGCTCGTATGCAAGAGTTGTATCAACAAGTTTTTTGGCACAACGTTTTGGATCATTGGAAGAATATATCGGAGGGGAGCAAGGACTACATAGTAGCATCCTCGTATGAGGATTTTTTGGTACCCACCCGCAACAGATAGATTATTCATAGGCTATATGATGGAGTGCATGCGTATGTACATGCCCCCACAGATGATAGAGGCATGCAAGGCACTTAAGAGTGGGGCCTCAAAGCCCGAGTGACTAGACGTAGATGACTGGCGCCGACTCAGGGAGGAGGCTACAGATTCTCCAGGATATTGGAGATAGTAGTGCAAGGCAGTGAGGGTATGACTGGAGGCAGGAGTGGTCCATCATATTGGGAGTGGCGGCCACAGGACATATCAGGAGGACTTTGTAAGTTTTTCTTTTGTTCTTCTTGCTTATTTTTTTGCAATATCACTTGTATTGACAATCGTATTTCTAAAAATTGTATTTTGTTTTCTTTGCAACACTCCATTACAAACCGCAATCCCACTGTTCTAGAGGCTCGATATGCAGAGAGACATGGTCTCACTACATTGATCGATAGATTGTATGCACACAGCGGCCCAGTAAGTCACTCATCTTTCTTGTCTATAGTTACTATTTTTAATTAAAATGCATTATTGTATGGTGGATTGATGTGTAGTTGTTTCTTTTTTTGCAGAGTCTATTCGATGCTCCTTTGTGTCGGGACGAACTTTCGAATGGTGAGGATCTATAGCTTACTCTTGGATTCATGGAGTGCACATGCTTTTCTTTTTTGGTCCTCTGATTTATGTAGGCATTTTCTATGCACTATGTTATTATCATCCTTTGTATCTTGCCATAATTCCATGATCACTTTCATTAAGCAATCTTGTATTTATTTTATGTATCAGTCTAGTGGATTCAAGTACACTTTTCTTTTATTTTGACGACCATTGTACAATTTATATGTAACCCATTTGTAGAATATAAATACAACACATAGTGCTACATGTGACACTTGCTGCCCTGCTACAATTTTATTTTTCTCTATAACCATCGCTATTAGCATCACAAATTTATTGCATGTCACTATTGGAGTCACAATTCGCATTACTAACCGTTGCTAATAGATAGCGACGGTTCTATGGAGACACTAATACTAATGTGTTTAGCGATGATGGGGGAATTTTTTTTTGTAAACATTTTTGTCGCTTTAAACGTCAGTATGAGGCCTCTATCTTGTAGTGTTTTAATCCAACATGTATACTTACTGGTTCATGATTATACTCTTTTCTTGGATGTTGAATGTATCCGAAAGACTGGCCTTCATATTTTTGTGGTCTTAAAGTTCCCTCCAGTGGATGCAAAACTTTGTTCGTCGCATTCCATTTGGATGTGATTCCGGGTTTACCATTTTCAGCTCATACCAGCTTGTAGCGTTCATACGTGCTGGAGGTCGTCCAAGAAAACCTTCCCTGAGTTCATGATCCTCCGGCAAGAAAGCGGCGTGTCCTTGATATACCATCTTCTTCATGGTTCGTGACCTTCGGGAGTCTAACTGTGGCCCACACAATGGACATGCATGATAACCTGAGGTAACCAGACCTGTAAGGCGAGCCATGACCTAGTGAATACTTGATTGAATGAAATAAAATATAGATATTACCAGCAAGAACAAAGGTCTGCTCACCTGAGCACTCTCCCAATCCCGGAAAGTCATGCATCGTCCACATGAGAATGGCTCGAATGTTGGCTGACCGCCGACCATCGCGCCTGCTCATATCTTGCACCGTGACCCCCTCCTCCCACATCATAAGCTCATCGACTAATGGACGAAGATACACGTCCATATTTTTTACTTTGTAGTGGCCCGGGACGAGCAAGCTAAGGATGAGATGTCCTTTCTTCATAGAAAGCCATGGAGGGATGTTGTAGTTGACAAGCACTATAGGCCACACACTGTAAGAAGTCGAGCGCAGACCGAATGGGTTCACACCATCCATGGCGAGACCGAGCCGAAGATTCCTTGGCTCTCGCGCAAAGCCTGGGAAGGTAGAGTCAATGTGGCTCCATGCGCGCGAGTCCGCTGATATTCGTTGAACTCCATCCGTGGACCTATTTTGCACATGCCACGTTGTCAAGCTTGCCATGGCAGACGTGCGAAACATGTGGTTTATGCGGGGGATGAGCGGAAAGTGTCTGAGAACTTTTTGAGGGATGGTTTGCCCTTGCAAGTCCTGCCGATACCTGTGAGCACCACACTTTGGACATGTCTCCATAGTATCGTATTCATCTCGAAACAATATGCAGTCGTTGATACATGCATGGATGTTATTGTAGTCCATGCCAAGCTTCCGTAAAACATGTCGTGCATCATCACAAGACTCAGGCATGGTATTTGCAGGTGGCAATATATGATATTTCAATAACCTGAAAAAAATCATAAAACACCTTGAAAAAACACAAATGTTTGCAATAATACTATTTATAAAAAAAATCAATGAAGCCTGTGTGCAAGGTACCTGAATAACTCAATCACACTCATATCGCTCCAACCGTATTTTGCTTGCACACTTAAGAGTGCAAGCAATGTCTTCAACCGAGATACTCGGCACCCATCATATAATGGTATGGATGCTTCCTCTCTAAGCGGGTCAGATGTCTCAACATCCATGGGAATCAATGCATCGATCATTGCCTCCATCTCAGGCTCCAAGATTGTAGGCATGTCAGGAAGGTTGTCTGTCTCCTCTGGCATTGACGGTATAGATGGGCCTTGCGAGTGGTCGATTGGCTCCTGCAATCCATCCATCGCACATCCACGAACTCTTCTAATTGGCCGCAAAGGGTGCACTCCCCCTTGGGTCGAGACATCACCCCCTGGATAGAAAATTTGCCAACAAGACCCAATCTTATTGTGTATGGTTTTCAATTAGCTTGAGAGTACAATGCATGATTAATATTAACTTCAAATTACCGTTTGCTGAAAATCCGCAATCGCCCGATCAATGATCTCAGATTGAAACTCGCCAAATCGTCATACGTGTTCTATAGACAATCGGCGTTTTCGTCTAATTGCCAACTTGCATTGAGAGCAAGGACATGGGACACGCTGATTAAGATACGTCTCGCGATCTTGAACAATAAGACCTTCTTCGTTTTCCATCTTATCTACAAAATGGATAGCTTTATGGAGATGTACGTCAAGTTGCAAGTTGACCATAAATCTTGCATTGTATATAGTAGTTGAGAGATTTTCCGATGTTATATCTCAGCCTTGTATCATGCTCAAGGATTTGTTTGTCCCGGTAGATAATTATTTGTTATATCTCGGCTTTGAGTATAAGTAATCCATTTTAAAATTAATGCGCGCCATCTATGAAATTTAATAACTACAGTAATAAAATTTATTTCAATCAATTCTACTCATAGTCATAAGACCTGAGAGAAATTATCCTATACTCAATTTAAGGGTTTCTTCTTCTATAACAATACTTTTGGGTTCATTTTGATGAAGTACCTTAATGACCATTAGCTAGGGTATCATTTTCTTTTAGTCCTTCCGTTGACTAGTTGGCATGATTTCTAATTTGGCATGCCTATAAAGTTAATACAAAAACAATGAATTATGCATATCACAATTAGATCCCCTACTTGGACATTATGAAGGAATTGACCATTTTTAAGCCATCTTAAAGAGTTACCAATGTACGTGGCCCATGGCAAAGCACATTGCATACTATTATCAATAAGTCTATTATCTTAAATTTCCTTCCCCTCCTTCTCCCTCTCTTTCTCTCCCTCTCTCTCTCTCTCTCTCTCTCTCTCTCTCTCCCTCTCCCTCTTTCTCTCACCCTCTCCCTCTCCCTCTCGTTCTCTTTCTCTCCCTCTCTCATTTTCTTCCCCTCCCTCTCCCTCTCCCTCTCTTTCTCTTTTTCTCCCTCTCCCTCTCTATCTTTCTTTCTCTCTCATTTCCTAACCAAGCAAAAAATAAAGTGATTTAAACATCCTCCAAGCAAAAGGGAGAGGGAGAGATACAATGCACTCTCCCTCTCTTTCTCTTTCTATCCCTCTCATTTCCTTCCCCTCCCTCTCCCTCTCGTTCTCTTTCTCTCTCATTTCCTCTCCTAAACAAGCAAAAAATAAAGTGATTTAAACATTAAACAAGCAAAAGGGAGAAGGGGAGAGAGAATGCACTCTCCCTCCTTCTCCCTCTCTTTCTCTTTCTCTTTCTCTCCCTCTCTCATTTCCTCCCCCTCCCTCTCCCTCTCCCTCTGTTTCTCTTTCTCTTTCTCTTTCTCTCCCTCTCCCTCTCCCTCTCTTTCTCTCTTACTCTCTCATTTCCTTCCCCTCCCTCTCCCTCTCTCCTAAACAAGCAAAAAAGAAAGTGATTCAAACAACAAATAACCAAACCCGTCGTGAGAGAGAGAATGCGCACTCTCTCTCTCACCCTCACCCTCACCCTCTCGTTCTCTTTCTCTCCCTCTCTCATTTCCTTCCCCTCCCTCTCCCTCTCCCTCTCTTTCTCTTTTTCTCCCTCTCCCTCTCTATCTCTCTTTCTCTCTCATTTCCTAAACAAGCAAAAAATAAAGTGATTTAAACATCCTCCAAGCAAAAGGGAGAGGGAGAGATACAATGCACTCTCCCTCTCTTTCTCTTTCTATCCCTCTCTCATTTCCTTCCCCTCCCTCTCTCTCTCGCTCTCTTTCTCTCTCATTTCCTCTCCTAAACAAGAAAAAAATAAAGTGATTTAAACATTAAACAAGTAAAAGGGAGAGGGAGAGAGAGAATGCACTCTCCCTCCTTCTCCCTCTCTTTCTCTTTCTCTCCCTCTCTCATTTCCTCCCCCTCTCTCTCCCTCTCCCTCTCTTTCTCTTTCTCTTTCTCTTTCTCTTTCTCTTTCTCTTTCTCTCCCTCTCCCTCTCTTTCTCTCTTACTCTCTCGTTTTCTCTCCTAAACAAGCAAAAAAGAAAGTGATTTAAACATTAAACAAGCAAAAGGGAGAGAGAGAGAGAGAATGCACTCTCCCTCTCTTTCTCTTTCTCTCCCTCTCCCTCTCCCTCTCCCTCTACCTCTCTTTCTTCCCCTCTCTCTCCCTCTCCCTCTCCTTCTCTTTCATTTCCTCTCCTAAACAAGCAAAAGAGAACGATTTAAACCTTCAACAAGCAAAAGAAAGAGAGAGGGAGACTCACCAATGAGATATGGCGAGCGTGGGGCGGCTTCTCTTTGCAATGAGGGCTCCTCCTCTCCTTCGTGAACAACGGCGGTGGCGGCGGCGGCGGCAAGTCTTCTTCCTCTTCTTCTCTCACAAAGCCTTCGCTCTCTCCCCGCGTTTTTTTTCCTGCGGCGTCGCTATTGGCGACGCAAATAGCGACACCAATAGCGACGCCGATATCCGCCGTCGCTAATCAGCGTCGCTAATTGCCCAATTCCTTGTAGTGTTGGAAATCAATCCTAACCTTAATTTATTACGAGTGCGCACTCTAAACTCATAAACGTTTATTAATTTAATATGTATTTTGCGGAATCACTCACTATGGAATCACCATGTACACACTAAATTAATGAAACGCCCGAAAAGGATAGGCGTCCCCATCAACTTCTCGCACAAAGAATCCACTGTGTATGAGCCCCAGTCATCAAAGTTTACGGAATCTATCGTAAAACCTTACGAAATCCACCGTGGCACGGAATCCACCGTGAAATATGCCTCCTGGCATTATGTTGGGGGCACGTTGGTGGGTTAAGTGGTAGGTGGTAGGGCAATGGGAGTTCGTGGTAGGGCTGTTCTTTGACGGGGTAACACTGATGGAGAACAAGTGGCGGTTTGTTTAGGGATTCTGTACATGATGATTCTTGGCAGGCTTACAGGGTGATTAGGATAGGAATTCAGAGTTGAGTGTTGATGAAGAGCGAACAACACCTTCGTTGGAGTCTTCAATACCTGCGATTGGAAAACCTCTCATGTGGTCTCTCCTTAAGGGGTAGTGCTAGTCTTCTTATCGTGCACAAGACATATTTTGATTAGTTTGGGAGACAGGTCGAACTCTAAGCAAGCCTAGAGTATTGTCCTGCACTTGAGGACCCAAACTGTGTATATACTTCGGTGTAGATGTTATGTGAGTGCTCGTGCATACTTAGATATTACGTAGTTAGAAGACCGCGGGCTAGTTTCTCATAACAATGCGTGGATGAAGCAAAGTCGTCCAGGTTGAGAAGAAGTATACGTGAAGGTATATGAGACATCCTTTGCATTGTGACTGCACGACGTAGCATAATTGAATACAGGGACACCGCACTTTAGGTAGCTGGAAGCTATTGGACTCGCAGATGAGGACGGTGTACTTTTCATGGCCAATCGTGGGGTGCTTATTGCCACTGATTGCAATTATACTAAGGCAGAGTGCAAGAGAGAATTGTGCAAGTGGGTCAGGGTGACATGTCTAACCATAGGCGAGATAAGCTCCCTAGGTATATCCTGCCCTTGATGTGCCCTGAACAATTGTGGGTGATGCTAAAGGGCTAGGGGACTAGGGATGGAGCCAGTCGACCAAGGTCACTGGACGTACCTAATTTGAGGACCCCTAGGTGCTATGCTGTGTGTCAAGATTGTGGGAGAGAAGGAAGGAGTCTCACTTGAAGCTTTCTTGCTTGCACAATGGGGGAATACACACAGAGGTGGAGGCTGAAAATAGTTTTCCTCTTCTTAGTTGTGTAAGCCAAAAGAACTCTCATACAAAGAAATAGAAGAACCCTATATATGGGTCTCAAACCAAACTCAACTAACTAAGGTGGCATACTAACTGAGCCACAAGCTAGAGTAGATAAGGATAGCTATCATGTAGCTATTATTCATGGGCGGTGTACCAACCGCGTCTGCAACTGACAAGTCGGTGACATAAATACACAACGGTCACCCTAGCATATCACGAGTGGAGCTCGATATCTCAACACTCCCCCTCGAGCTCAATCCCAATTCCTGCACACCAAGCAGTTCTTTGAACTTGCGCAGCTTCTCTGCGCCTAATGCCTTCGTGAATATGTCAGCTACCTGATCCTCTCTGCTGACATAAACTAGATCAATAAGACCTAGTAAAACCCTCTCTCGCACATAGTGATAATGCACCTCAATGTGCTTTGTTCTAGCATGATAGACTGGGTTATTTGCCAAGTGTATACTACTCATGTTGTCACAATAAATGACAACTGGCCCATCTGTAGGAGGCTGATGCATATCATAAAGTAGCTTATGCAACCAAGCTACCTCACATGCAGCCATTGCTGCACCCCTGTACTCAGCCTCTGTGCTTGACAAGGCAACTGTAGGCTGTTTCTTGCTGCTCCAAGTGACTGCAGCACTCCCAAAAGAGAACACATATCCACTGGTAGAACGTCTATCAGAAATGTTACCAGCCCAATCAGCATCCGTGTATCCATGCAACTGTATCTGAACCCCAGTCTCATAAAATAGTCCATACTGCAATGTGGACTTCACATACCTGAGTATGTGTCTAGCCGCATCCAAATGTGGTTTCCTTGGAGCCTGCATAAACTGACTTACCAATCCAACAGCATAGCTCAAATCTGGCCTGGTAATAGTCATATAAATCAAACTTCCTACTATGCGTCTGTACATAGTAGGGTCTTCTAGAAGCTCACCTGCATCTGTGCTCAGCTTCACATTCTGCTCCAAAGGAACTGAAATAGGCTTACAGTCTGTCATCCCATATTTGGACAGCATGTCCAATCCATACTGCCTCTGCAAGAGCTGTATCCCACTTGGTGATCTAATCACCTCAATACCCAAAAAATAACGCAGCTCTCCCAAATCCTTCATCTCAAACTTCTGCTTCAATAGCATTTTCACATGAAGGATATCTTCATCACTGTCACTTGTCATAATCAAATCATCAACATAAATGACAAGTAGCATAATACCTTTCTCTATTTTTCTCACATAAAGTGAGAAATCTGCCTTGGAAATCTGAAAGCCAATAGTGACAAGATAATGTCCTATCTTGTCAGACCATGCTCTAGGTGCTTACTTCAAGCCATACAAGGCTTTCTTCAACCTGCAAACAAACTCAGGATGAACAGCATGCACATAACCTGGTGGCTGCTCCATATAGACCTCTTCTTGCAAATCACCATGCAAGAAGGCATTCTTTACATCCATCTGATGTAAAGACCATCCCTTTGATGCAGCCATAGCAATGACTGCTCTTACGGTTGCCATCCTTGCAACCGGACTGAATGTTTCTTCATAGTCAATGCCATATGTTTGTGCATACCCCTTGACTACTAATCTTGCCTTGTATCTGTTCACAGAACCATCTGCATTGTGCTTCACCTTATAAACCCACTTACAGCCAATTGCATTTTTACCTTTAGGCAAAGGTACCAATTCCCATGTAGCATTTGCTTCCAAGGCATCCATTTCTTCATCCATGGCTTTCTCCCATTTTTCTTTTCCCATGGCTTCCTCAAAAGAAGTGGGTTCTGGTTCCTGTATCACTTTAACCATATATGCATAGTGAATGGCTGTAAATCCATCATATTTCAGCCTATCCACAGGATACCTAGCTCTCGTAGACCTGCGCAAAGTAGGTTCACTCCCAGGTGCTCTCAAAACATCCCTGGTCTTCCTTACTCCAGGTGTAACAATAGAAGGAATACCCAACTCATCATCAATGCTCTGTTCTGAGCCACTGGATTCACCATCCACATAAGAGTGACCTGCATTCACATCAAACATGGGCTGATCAACCTTCTCTTTTCCTTTTCGTGATACCTGCATACCACTATCTGTATTGCTTTGAGAAGATTCTCCTGATCTCAATCTGCCTGTCCATGGCGAAGAATGTGAACCACTGCTAGAGGACGCTCCAGGTCCACTAATATTTTGTGACTGCTGCTGTGAATTCTGTGCAACATTACCATTTTGTGCATCTACATCATCAATTACATTTACTGGTTTATACCAGCTACTCATCTCATCAAAAACAACATCTCTGCTCACTGTAAACTTACGAGTAGAAGGGTTATAGCATCTATACCCTTTTTGCTACAGAGAGTAACCAATAAAGATGCACTTCTCAGCTTTTGGATCCAACTTGGATCTCAACTCATTTGGCACATGTACATAGGAAATGCAACAAAAAATTTTCAAATGAGAAATATCTGATTTCCTACCAGTATACCTCTCCTCTGGAGTCATCCCATGTATTGCTGCAGTGGGAGTCCTGTTCATTATGTAGACTGTTGTAGCAACTGCTTCAGCCCAATAAAAATCTGGCAGGTCTTTTTCATTGAGCATGGCACGAGATACCTCTCCAATATGCCTGTTTTTCCTTTCTGCAATTCCATTTTGTTGTGGGGTATGACTGCATGAATATTGCTGCTTTATGCCATGCTCCTGCAGGAACCTTGCAAACTCATTTGAGAGGTACTCTCCCCCCTTCATCTGACCTTAGGCATTTTATTTGCAGACCTGTTTCTTTTTCAACCATAGCTTTAAGAGTTTTGAAATGCCCAAAAACTTCACTTTTCTTTTTCATAAAATACACCCAAACTTTTCTGCTATAGGGAATACACACAGAGGTGGAGGCTGAAAATAGTTTTCCTCTTCTTAGTTGTTTAAGCCAAAAGAACTCTCATACAAAGAAATAGAAGAACCCTATATATGGGTCTCAAACCAAACTCAACTAACTAAGGTGGCATACTAACTGAGCCACGAGCTAGAGTAGATAAGGATAGCTATCATGTAGCTATTATTCATGGGCGGTGTACCAACCGCGTCTGCAACTGACAAGTTGGTGACATAAATACACAACGGTCACCCTGGCGTATCACGAGTGGAGCTCGATATCTCAACACTGTGATCGTGGGTGCTTCTTATCTTTTCGTTCGTTTTTTTTTTTTGGGACTTGCCTGAATACAAACATTACAATATGTTGAGGCTATCAGCCTTTCAATGGGTTGGAAAATGTCAAGCCTCGAAGGCTCAGGAAATGGATATTACAATGATGATTGTGCCCTAGCCTCGTTGTTAGAGAAGCAGTTGTTGAGATGGGGAGATACACTTGAGATATTGCAAACCTCCTTGTGACACACGCGATGTTGGTACAATTGAGGTAACGACTGCCGTGAGCCAACTATAGAGCTTGACCCAGAAAGGGAGCGTGGCTCATGAATGTGCATTGGGCCATGAGATGTGGGTGGTCGGCAAGGGTGATTTTTGCTTTCAGCAGCGTGGCTTTGTCGCGGCTCTTCGTGGGGTCAATGGTCTTGCAGTGATCGAGCATTGAGCACTTCCACACAAGGACCTGTATTATCCTGCATCCACTTGTCACTTTATGAGAGTATATGCTCGCTTGTGTTAAGTGCATCGAACAAATGCAATCATGAGAAGACATAATTTTTCAAAATTCTATGATGTCTATTGGGATGCCTATTTTATTGCTTGTTAAGGTCGCATACATTAACGAGAAGTAACAGGAATGTGTACAAGTGGGGATCTTGCCCCTTTACTCGTCAAAAAACAAAATGTTCTGGCATGCTAACTTGTTGAGCTACTTGTACATTATAGGGATTTAGTCTTGATAGGTACGAGGCGGGGTGAGTCCGGTTGGCTAGGCGACCGGGAGCGGTGCTAGTGCGGGGCTCCCATGAGGCTGGGCATGGAACATGTCGACCGGGACATGAATGGTGTAGTCTCGGGCCGCTGCCATTTCCAGAATGTCTTTAAACAATTCATTAAATTTTGCCCTATCCCTGGCCGCTTTGTCACTTCGTGAGCACCTGGTGCCCGGGCGTGCGTTGGGGGTTCGTGCAACTGGCGTTGCCACATGCTGTGGGTTTCTTTGAGTCGCGACACTCTTGGCCTGGGATTCTTCGGCCTTCGTCCAGGACGGTGTTGTTTAGGGCCTCGCTTCTTCGCGTACCTCTTGAGGGTGGGCACGTAGCACACCGGTGGAGGGGCATGTGCCGCACATTCCCATCGGCTGCGGAGAGCATCCTTGCAAGCTAGTTGTTTTTGGTTCTCCATGCTTTCCTCGTAGGGGGACCTGTAAGATGCGAATGAAGGATTAGGATTCGTTTCATGATAAGATCATTCATATGCAAGGGATTATATTGGGTCGTCAAGCACATAGGACGAGAAGGGGAGGGGTAGTGCATGCAGTGATTGTTATAGAGGGATGGCCCCTGTGATGTATATCTAGCCTCCTGCCATTAGCAGATCTTGGTTCATGTCGAGTGACGTCGGCTGGCATTCACGGATTTGGGCAGGGCTCCTCCTCGGAAGGATAGACCGGAAAGGGAAGAAGGTGTATAGAAAGGGACTATACCCTGTCTACACCATCAGAGTTGTTGTTCAAGGCTTCCTATGGCGGTAATGTGGGTTGCATGCCCTTCACTTGGAGATGGGGATGGTCACCCGGCTTTTAAATGCGTGATGAGAGGAGGATTTGAGAAGCTTAGCCTAACAGACCCAACTCTTCTCCCTGCGCTTGACTATCATTGCTTGTGTGTGTTGATATTGTTTATACACGGTGACATAACATCAGTGTTTATTTATATACATATTTATGGATCCATGTCACTCCACAAGGATAAGAACCAATTGTAGAACTCAAAGTTGTACTAGAGCGTGGCACATGCATCCAGCACTCGTGGCAGCTTACTTAGTACCGATAGATATTTTGCCACATCGAGTAGCATGGAACCTTGTCTGAGTCTACTGGCAATGTGTAACTCCTCCTCAGTGAGAACCTTGTCAATCAAGGGGCTCTCTAGGCTAGCTCCAGCTAAGTCCGTACCCCAAATGCCAGTTAACACTCGAAGGGAAGTTGGTGCCACATAGGTTGGGTCTCTTTGAGACCGCTATTTGGCCAATCGCTCCTCAGAGACTATCATGATCCGAGCCCCTAGTTCGGCCATTACAACGTGGCATCGCACCAACGCTACTCAAATTGACTCTGGCCTACTGACAATCGCTTTAGTTGCTCTATGTCTACAAGATTCGGTAGGTAGAGCACTTCATTGAACGTGATGGTTAAGCGCAATTCGTCGGCTTCCTCGTCAGCGAACGATGAGTCGCATGCATTCATGAAAAAGCCTATCGTAGTGCTCATTAAGATGTTCTTGCTCCTCCCAGGATAGAGGGAAGGGCAAGTAATCTCCAAGCTGCTCCTTGGGGATTGTGCCCACGTCCACAAGGACGTAGACTCGTGCGAACACCTTGAGCTTAGCATCCAACTCAGATAAGCAGTCTGTGACACTTCTATGTTCAACGAGGGCTTGCTCGGTTGCCATCTCATGCAAGGTTCTAGGAATTCGTCTAGGCTTTAGCCTAGCTGGGGGTTCAGGCCTAGATGAGCAAGATTGGTCAACGCTAGGATTGCTTATGCTCTCAGGGATCGTGCATTTTTCCTGGGTTTTTGCTGCTATTTTGTCATGGTTCTTCTTGGATGTGACTGGTATAGATTTGTCACCCTGTTGTGACGACGTTGTATCTGCTCTTGATTGATCGACGTGAGTTTTATTGTCGGTGGATTGCGTGCTGGAAGCAACTGTTAATGGCAACGGCTGCTTCAATTTTTCAGAGCATACCGATGTGACTGTGGTTTCACCGTCATCAAGAGGGGCATCAATGGGTTCATTGGTGGATGGACTTGATGCTTTGCTCCCCAGCTCTCCGTCACTCTTGGTCTCAATGCTCTTTGGGTCCACAACCACCTGCTATTGTCTTTGTTGCTTTCTCCTCTTTTTCCTGGTCAGTGAAGGTGCATCGCTCAACGTCTCAGGACCCTAGACCAGTTCAGCCGTTGGTGTGCTTGGTTGGGCCTCAGCATTCTCTTCCTCTACTGTGTCCTTGTGGGACATGGCTGTGGCCTGCTGAATAGCCTTACCAGGCTGTGAGGGCACAACTGCCTCCCTTTTTGGGAAGTCTAGCTCTTCAGTCAGCCCCCTTGTGATTAACTCCTCCAGCTTAGGCTTTAGGCACTTTGAAAGTGCTGGAGTTTTCGAGGAAGTTGGTTGCAACACCTCCTCGAGAGGTAAACCACTCAGGACACGTTCCACACGGGGCACTGTCACGGCCAGGGGCTGTGACTGCTGTGATCTTTGTTTGGAAATAGTAGTAGCTAGTTTAGTGGGCTGGCTACCCTTGGTGGATTGCGGTGTCAAGTCCCTAGGGCGGTCGAAAGTGGCCATGTTTTTTGTTGCTCTTTGAGCACTCATCTGTGTAGATCGAGCATGAGTTGATCCAGTCACATTAGGTTGCTCATGCATATCCTTGGGTTGAGAGCTACAGATGGCGTCATGTCCCTCCTCGTGGACATTTGGAAGCTTAGATGGAGATAGAGATTGGAATTGAGCAGTTTTCCTTAACAACCGGTGTTGTGCTTCCTGTATCTGTTTGGAAAAAGAGGATGTAGAAGATCTAGGGTTCTTAGGTGGACTTAGCGCTGGCTGAATGATTTGCTCGAGGCTATTAGACAATTATACCACTTGATTTGTTGAGCGATCAGCCTTGCCTTGAGCAATGTTGTGTATTTATAGGTCAAGATGTTGAACTCTGCTCCTTCATCAATCAGAGCATCGATAGTATGCTCTCTTTTCGTGGTGAGTGTGAACCTAAGATAAGCAGGTGGTACTATGTCTTCATCTTCCGGGTCCTGGCTTGTAAGTTTAAGCCTTCTGACAGATGCCCTTGAGCCCCCAACTACACGACCAGATGTGGATTCTCCACTGGTGCCTTGGATTGTCGGTGTAGTGCTATTCAAGGAGCATCTATCATCAGGACTGTCATATCTAGTCATTCTCACGATTGTAGCTTGATGTTGTTGCTTTCCGCCTTGACTAGATGCAGTCCGAATGCAACACGTATGTGTTTTTGCGGTGTGGCCTTTTTGCCCTTGTTGGCTAGATGGGCCTATTGAGGTTCTAGGGTCTCTGTTGGTCTCTATTCGGGCAGGGGCTTTTGGTTGCTCTTTTGCCAGGACGAATCCATGCTCATGTAGAGTTATTGCTACGCTAGGGTCCAATTTGGAGGACCTATCACGACGTGCGTTTTCTCTCCAACCTACTTGGGGGAGGTGCAGAGGGGGTAGGGCCTGCTCTGCAGGGGTCCTCTCCTACTGGTGGGGTCCTTGAGTGGTTTATCTGAGTGAGTTTCTTTATCGAATACAATCCTCAATTTATGGCCACTCAACATGTGTGTCCTTTCCTGTGCGCTTGTGCTCAATCAGGCTTTCAGTTTCCTTAAGTGTACTTCAAGTGTGAAAATTCAGGGTGAGTGCAGTGACTAATTTCTAAGCGTATTACGCATTCTCGCATTGTTTTGGCCTGATAGGTTTGTTGGTCAATTTTCTGATCGTCTTGGCGGGTTCAGCGGCTTTCTAATATGTTGCAGCGTTCGTTTTTGGCCGATCAAGTCTTGCAACTCAACGGTTTGCGTCTAAGTCTCAGTGTCTCGCAATTGCCTACCTCTGGCTGCTAAGCGGCTCTCGCTACGGTTTTTTTTTCCTATTACGTGTGCCAGAATCAAGTTCTGAGCATCCGAAGGATTTCGACAAGTTACGCCACTACATAGTTGCCGGGTCGGGTCAAATTTCTGACAAATTTGACAGGAAATTGCACTCGGACCAACTGGTCCGAATTGCAGGGTCCGAGTGGGTCACTCGGACAGGCTGAATGGCTCGGGGTCAAGGGCCGAATCTCCAGATCTGACTCAGGCGATTTTTATTCGGACGGGCTGAATGACAGGTTCGAACAGGATAACTCGGACAGGTCGAACGACAGTTGGCCGAGGGCCGAATGTGCCACGTGGTGAAGAGCCCAACTCGGACGGCCGAGTGGGTTGACTCGGACAGTTGCCTCGGACGCGGTCCGAGGGCTGACTAGGGTTTCCGACCGAGTGGCCGAATGGTAAGGGGCCGAGGGCCAATTCTGGGACTCGGCCCAGGAGCGACCGCTCGCACGGGCCGAATGCAGCGCGACAGAAACAGCGCGATGCCGATTTTGCTCGATTCTTGTGATTTACCCAACCATTCCAAGCACAAACCTCCAGGTCTTATCTAGGATGACAGGGGAAGGGTTTTATGTACCTGGTTAGCGTGGTAGGCTCATCAATGGCTAGATTGGGGCAGATCGTGCAATGGCTCCCTCTCTCTCTCTCTCTCTCTCAAACTGAACAGTCACAAATGATCTCTCCCCTGGCCTCTTGGCTCTTATACCCCTTCCCGGGCATGGTGTTGGTGCCCCCAATCACTCGCATGCCGCTCCTAGGCATCACTAGCAAGTGTTTTGCCAATTCTTGCACGATTTTTGCCCTGTTTGCAACAGTAAACCCTGGTGCTTGTTTTCTTTGTTTTTCTTTGTTTTCTCCTACTCTAATGCATCCAAATCACAAAATAAATACCTACACTACTCCATCTCTCAACATAAACCTCAAACAAAACAAAAACCTACTTGCCAAGGGGATCAAATACCATCTTCAACCCCCTCACTTCCTACTTATCTCAAGCACCGGTTCGGGGAAACCCTTACTTTGATGCTCGATTCAAAGTGCGCAAGCGCTCAAGGCTTGAATCCATTGGTCCCGGCAACAGAACCAAAATGTGGGAGCTTTCGCTCAACCGCCAAGACCCACGGACCGCTTATTGTTTCAAGCGTTCCAAGCCGAGCACTAATGGCTACCTCTCACATAACCGACGCGCCATCCATATCTATGGCTGTAGTGAGCTTACCTCCGTGCCGTTTGAGTTACCTCCTCTCCCGCGCGCTCCAATAGCTCCACGATCCAAGTGCAAGCTTCAAGAAAGCTCCATCCTCAAGCTCCACGCTCTAAGCTCCATTGCCGCGAGCGAGACAAGAGAAAAGAAGAGAAGACAAGAAGAGAGGAGAAGATGGAAAGCTTCTCCTCCTCGGTCCCTCACCCTCACACACTCACTCCCTCACACTCTCACACTCCCTCTCTCAAGCACAAGCTCAAGCAAGCAAGAACAAGAAGAAAAAGAAGAAGAGGAGAGCCACTTTTTGCCACGAATGAGCTTCTCATTAACTTTTCAACTTTATATACAAAACCCTAAATCCCTTTTTGGGTGGTCATCCCCTTTTCCCCTTTTTTACATGGCCGGCTGTAGCCTGGGCCCTTTTTCCCATTGTCCTTGTATCTCCCTAGCTTCCTTTCCACCGCCTGTCTACATTTACAAATTGCACGGGTGAGAGCCCGACGCTCCTTGAATTAAACCATGATGCGCTTGCGCTCTTTTACAAAAGTTTTGCCTTGCGCTTTTCCTTGTGCGCCTTTCTCCCTTATTTCGAACTCTTCTCCTTATGCGTCTTTGCCTTCCGTTTCTCTTTGCCTTGGCCTTTGTCTTTGTCTTCTGCTTTAGCTTTTTTGGATTTTCTAGCTTCTTCGTTTGAGGGTTAACAGTGCTCCAATAGAGGAGATGAGAAGATCTGAATTGGGAATGTCTACCATAACAGACGGAAAAGTCTCTATCAGTGGCATCAACCTTCGGTCTAATTTTAATAGTCCAGTCAGCTCTTCCTATGGATCAAGGATTGCATGGGAACAAATGCAGGTAACTCCTCAAGTTAGAAAACTAGTTGAGACATTGAGTGGTGAAGATGCTTTAGTGTCTCACAACAGTTTCAGAATTTCAAGCCTTGAGTGCTAATATTTCCACTTAGTTCACTGGAAGTACTAGATCTTGGTCAAATCACTTGGCAACTCATGATAGTGTTCGGTTGTTTAGGATCCCCTTGAAGAAGGTCGTGACATATCACTGTTGACTGCCTTGCTTTGCCGCGCCAAGTCCAAGCACAATCATAATGCCTCCCAGCTTCGAAACCTTCCCATACTGTACGATCAAATCACTACCTAATCTTCTTCATCCTATCAACATTTCTGCTACCGGTACACCGATTCAGTTTTCCACGAACAGTGATCTCACTTTAGAGAGAGACCAGCAGATATTCTGCACCCCATTTCACCTGGGCCTACGTTGCCATTCGGGGCTGGCCTTGCAATGTATGTGCTCTATGTCTTTGCCCAAAACTATCCACAGCCATATCTGATGTGCAGCAGGAAGCAGCCTCAAAGTCGAGTGAAGCTGAATCTTCGAAAATTCCGTCAAGTGAAGATGAATCTCCCAAAATTCCATAGCCCTCTGCTAATGTAGCTTTAGAAGGAGAGGTTGCAATGGTTAAGGATGAGCTAAGGGAGCATGAGGATTCTCCACTTAGATCAGCTCACCTGCAATTTATCTCAGGGTTTTATAGCACCCTCGGTTGATGCATTTGCCTCTGGTGCTCCCTTCAGGATCACAAGGGCAGCTTGTGTGTAGTGGTTGCTGAACTCTCCTTGTATATCCTCAAGAGCAGCAATGTGCTCTTGTCATGCGACCCCCTGAAGCCTTGGTGAGCCTCTTCACAATAAGTGTCCAAAACTAGCACACTCTCTTCCAATGACTACAAATCTGAATGAACCAGGGATCCATTTGAAGTTCTGATCAATTTAAGGAATTGTCAAGGAGAAAGAGGTTGCTGAAAACACCATAGATGCTGGAAAGAAGTCTTAAAGAAGAAGAAGAAGAAGAAAAGTTTGCTCTCTAAAGCCTCTTCAAAGCCTTCAATAATGGTGCTCCACTTGCTAAGGATGAAGAGTAAAGAAAGTTTCCAACATGAAATGCCTGTAAAAACCTCATGGCTGAAAGCTAGGAGAAGATTTATGCTGCAAACTCCATGAAAGCTTGGCCAAAGCTTGGAGAAAGAGGAAAGGAAGACCTCTTTTGAAAAGTAACCACAATTTAACCCTAAACTAAGCTTGGTCAACTCTCCTTTACCCTAGTTACCTCCAATTTTGCATGAAATTTGATGATGACCTGTCTTTTAAGCCATCCTCCGCCATATCTGACCTTGGATATCTCCAGATTTAGTCTCTTACTAACTCTAGATGATCTGCAGCACTCCACTAGTCACTGTCTTGTACAATTTTTGTCTAAAATTGATTTTGATAGAGAAAAATAGGATTGAAAATAGAAGAAAAAGAATGGATCAAAGACAATGCTCTGATACCACTTGTCAGAGAGTGAACTAGAGAGAGAGAAAGAGGAGAGAAAAGACTTCAGAAGAGAGAGAAAGATTGCAGGAAGAGAGAGAAGAAGAGTGACGAGCAGAGAGGTCTAGATTTGGAGAGAAAAAGACAAGAAAGAGGGAGAAGCCATGGAAGCTGTGAGCAAGATGGGAGAGAAGGAGAGTAATTGTATTAATGTGTCAAAAAGATATGAAAAATTACATGTCCTCTCCTTTTATACCAATGTCAGTGTGACATGGCATAATATCAATATTATTTACACTAAATCCTTGTTCCCAGCTTCTTACAATGTGCCACATGAGCTATGAAAAAAGCTTGATCGAAAGCCTAAAAATATATTTTTATTCGATACTCTTTAGATAAAAAAGGATATTGTTGGTATAACCCTATCACAGGTGAGTTCAAAGTGAGCATGAATATTACTTTTTATGAGATGAGTAGTTGGTATGCATCTAGTGGTGATGCAATGGATGATCACGATGATCATATTAGTTATATGCAAAAAGAAAAGAAATAATGGCAAAGCCTTAATTGACCACAAAAATCATTTGATACTACATCTACAATTAGCACTTGTTTTGAGAGACTGAGTAGCCCCACATCTTTAGGTGGATCTTCAAGCATTGCAAGTAAATACAAAGGGAATAAGAAAGCATCAAATGGTAATGATGCATCTACTAATAATTTGGGATTTGATGGAGATTCTAATGGTTTTGAGAGTTTGGATGATGAGCTTGGTATTCTTTCAGCCAAGGTACTAGGTGTATAGAGAGCACATGGTAATGTAAAGGCTCCATTAACTGATCCAATGGTATGCAAGTCTAGCAAGATTATATACTTTGTTAAAAGGTTTGGTTTTGAAGGTTATGCACCTCACCATTATGCTTGTATGATAAGGCACTTGAGGAGATTGAGCCAAATTGTTTTGAGAATGCTCTTGGTCATGCTCATTGGGATAGAGCAATGGATGAGGAGATGGTTGCATTAAAAGCTAAAAAGACTTGGGATTTGGTATCCTTGCCAAAGGGCAACAAAGCTATTGGTTGTAAGTGGGTTTAAAAAATCAAGCATAATGCAAATGGTTTGATTAGCATGTATAAGTATAGGCTAGTTGCAAAAGGCTGTACTCAAATATATAGCATAGATTATGAAGAGACATTTATTCTAGTTGCTAGGATGGCAATTGTTAGATGTATGATTGCTTTGGCAGTCGCCAAAGGTTAGGATTTACAACAAATGGATGTCAAGAATATCTTCTTACATGGTGAATAGCAAGAAGAGGTCTATATGGAACATCCAATAGGTTATGAGGATTTAAAGCATACCACATATGTATGCAAGTTAAAGAAAGAACTTTATGGGTTAAAGCAAGCATCTAGACCATGGTCTAACAAGATCGGAGAGTATCTTGTCAACATTGGCTTTTATGTTTTTAATACTAAGCACTCACTTTATGTGAGAAAGGGAGATGTAGGCTTGGTCATCATAGTCATCTATATGGATTACTTGATTATTACAACTGACAGTGATAGTGGGATTGCTAAACTTAAGGACTTTTTGAATAAGAATTTTGAGATAAAGGATTTGGTTGAGCCGAGGTACTTTCTTGGTATTGAGGTGATCAAATGTGATGATGGTATATGGCTATCCCAAAGGAAGTATGGCTTGGATATGTTACCTAAGTATGATATGACATGTTAGCCTCTTTTTGTACTAGGGGATGAGATAGAAGACCCTACTATATTTAGGAGGATAGTAGAGAGTCTAATTTATATGACCATCACAAGGCTAGATTTGAGCTATGTTACTAGCCCTGTTAGTCACTTTATGCAAATGCCTAGATAGTCTCGTTTAGATGCAGCTAGATGCATATTGAGATATGTGAAGTCCACTTTAGATTATATACTTTTTTATGAGGCAGATAAGGATGTACATGTATTTGGATACATAGATATAGATTGAACTTGTAGCATGTAAAACAAGATCGACTAATAGATTCATGTTTTTCCTTGGTAGTACAGTAGTTACATGGAGTAGCAAAAAGCAACCTACAGCTACTCTATAGACTCTACAGAGACTAAGTATAGAGGTGCTTCTATTACAGCATGTAAGATGGTATGACTGCAAAAGTTATTGGGTGATTTCAATGTGTAGGGAGATGATCCAATTTTCATTCACTGTGACAACATGAGCAACATACAACTAGATAGGAATCCAATGTTTTCTGCTAGGACAAAACACATCAAGATGCACTACCACTTTGTGAGAGAGAAGATACTTGTAGGAGAAATTGACTTGGTATATGTCAACACACAAGATCAGATAGCTAATATTTTCACAAAAATATTAGGTGCACAGATTGAAGGATGATGACAGACTGATAAGAGATGTAGTGGTTGAAAATGGGATATAAAAAAGAACGAATGGTGCCATGGAGGAGAAAGTGAATCATTTTTGTATGTTGCATCATGCATCTATGGAGATGTGGCTTGATAGGCATAAGCATACCAAAAGAGAATGGGAGCGGGAGTGTGATCAAAATTTTGACACAATATACACTATCTATTGGTTTGATATCCCAAGGGTATGTAGGAGATGCCACATTACATGCCTATGAGGTGGTTGCATGATGCCTTGATTGCAACTTCACGAGAAGGGATAGAGGTCTCTAGGGAGAAGTGGGAATCCTCGAGGAGATGTAGTCTGAAAGGTGATTGTATGCTTTCTTTGTTATTATATCTAGATTTTATATGCAACAACTAGCTTAGTTGTTTTGTTATATGGTACAAAATCTATAGTGTTTGCATGGTCATGTGGATAATATTTTCAAGTTTAGTTCATTGATAAACTGCGCTTCACAATGAACTATGGTATCATCGTGAAGTTTGAGCAAGAGAGTCCATGGCGAATCATGGATCTGAATACTTTAGTAGATGAGATGGAGTATTTTGGCATCTTTGTGGATTCTTGTAGCTTTTAACTCTATATTAGAAAGTTTGAAAATTTTCATATACTTTGGGAATTTATAGGATGGTCAATATTTGGTCACATGGTCAAATTGTTACTCCCTTTCTTGAAGATGAAACCTTTTCTAGATATTATAGATGATAGTACCAAGTTCCATATTCAAAAAGGGGATTAAGATTCAACCACATGGTCAAATATTTATTTCTAATTTGAGAGTAAAACTTGGGAGATTCCCAAATTATCTAATATAGTGTTTTTTCCATGATCATATTCGATGTACAGTGGTTTAAAGTGGTATTGCAAGGAGCAAGGCGACCATTGAGTGAGGTCCATTTGGATTTTTGGAGGTAGATCCTAAGAAAAGATGGAATGATCTATGCAACATGTTTGTCTTGCCGAGTCATTGTAAACATGTGCATTAAATTTTCTATAATATGAAATATTCACAAATACTAATTCATACTTTGAAACACACTATATATGTGATATTGAATAGATAATCTTCTATTCAAATTCCCGATAATCTCATTGATGGTATGTTGTTCCATCAATCCCTCAAAGCACTCAAGTGTATGATGAAAGCAATTTCCCTAGTGTGGAGGATGAGAGTATATAGGTAGAGGAGTCAATGTTGTGATGGGTGGAGGGTAAGAAGGGCTTGGAACATGTAGAGAAGACAAGCATGGGTAATTTAGACAAAGAGAAAGGAGGCCAAGAATTTTTCAAGAATGAAGTGGACTCTTCTTTCTAAGGAGACCTATGTATAGGCCTTTCAATATACACTGAGTTATGGAAATAACTTGATATGGAACTAGAAGACCGATTTTATTTACATCTTATTATCAAATTCATTGATAATTTGATTTTATTGATACTTTAGTATATGTGTTTTAATTAACGTCCTTTTTTATAGAGTTATGTTATTGTACTTTACATAAAACTTCATATTGATTATGCAAACATCATTTTATGACTATGGAGGTTACTATTGACAATACCCAGAGAGCAAGATGAGCCAAGGGATGAAAAATGAGGAGCTACAAGAGATCTTCTTATGTATGTCTCTAGATCAGATTGTCCGCTTTAGAGATATGGTAGACCAAGAGTTGTCTTAGTCATTGTCTAGGCATTCTAGTATGCGATCTACTCAATATGCTCTAATGCTTTAATCTCAAATAGGTAGAGTCAAGGCTCTAGACTCATCCCCCAGAGGAAGTCTCATGCAAGCCTCACTTGAATGGAAAAGAGGGTGGTTGTGTTGATTCTAGGAGGTGCTCTATAGGTGAAGATCTTATGACTCACGGGGGGGTTCACTCATAGTAAAGAAGACATGTCAACTGCGTGCAAGGACTTCTAAAAAAACCCCTATTTATGAAGCTTGTAAGACTAATATATCCCCCTATTTAAGCTTATAAGATATATACATGTGTGAATTTCTATGTATCCCCTTTCTTAAATTTAAGTCTTCATAGAACATATACTAACTTTCTTTTTAAAAGGGATTTATGTAGTGGCACTTGAAAACCACATGCGGAGAGAGAGTAGGGGAATCGAACCCCTTTCTTAAAGTGACTACACCAAGCGGACAGCAAAGCTCTCTTTGGAAGAAGGGGAGTTGAATCTCTCTACCAAAACCATGGGAGAGTGCCAACTCCCCCCCTTCCACACTATGATTAATTCAATAACCCTGCTATGTGAGGGTTTAGGGTTTTAACCTTACTTGTCAAGGTCTCTTGTATGCCATGTAGAAACCAATTTATGGAGAGAGGTGATCAAATGTATCCCCCCCTTCTTTTTTTCCTCTATCCCTTCCTTACATTTAAGTTCAATATAGAAAATTAAGAGGGGTCTACCTCTAATGGATACGCTGAAGTGTCCCCTTCCAAAAACGCCCCTCCCTTACACTCATGTGATACCATACAATATCTATAGTGAACCCCCGGGTTATGACTACATGGCTAGTTGCTACGCCTCCCTCTTGTATCAATTCTAGAGAGGGTGGCTCATGTTGGTATTATGGAGGTACCAATGGAGTATCCCTGTCTTGTCAATCTAGTGGATACTTATAACCTCCATGATTTATCACACCTATAGAGACCTCTACTCATGTAACTCCAAGTTTCACTTAGTCATCCACAAGTGGCATCCTTATGGGTGCTACTCCAAGAGATATCACCCCCATAGATATGTTAGATGCACAAGGGTATCTTGGTAATGCCCAAGAGTATAAGCATCTGTAGGTGGCATCCCTATGGGTTCTACTCCGAGAGATACCATCCCCATAGGTACACTAGATGGATAAGGTTCTCTTGGTTATGCCCAATAGCATGGTTGTAGGCAGAAGAGGGCACACCTTACACATACCCCACCAAGGTACAAGTACCTAATAGATTAAAAAACAAGTGTCATGATTATGAATGATGAGGATAGGAGGGTGAAAGTACGGTTGAAGGTAGGGATTATGCATCAGCTGAGGAGTGGCAGCTATTGAACTTATTTGGAGGATTTTGTAAGTTTTATTTTGGTTGTTCTCACTTTCTTATTTGGAATACCATGTACTAATAACCTTATTTCTAAATGATTCTTTGTTTTTCTTGTAGGACTCTATCACAAACCGCGATCCGATAAGTTTGGAGACTCGGTATGCAGAGAGATATGGTCTCATATTTGCACTCATCGATACATGTTATGCACATGGAAACCTAGTAAGTCATGAATTTTTCTTATTCTTAGTCATTAGTTTTTTTCTAATACATTATATATTGTTGATTAATCTCTAGTTGTTTATATTGCATAGCTCGTTTGATGCTCCGTTGCATCAAGATGAGCTCTCGGATAACGGAGAGTTGTAGCAGTCGCTTGGATTCATAGAGTATACATCATTTTCTTTTTTTCCTCTATGATGCATGCACGCTCTATCCATGAAGAATTCCTTGGATGTATTTTTTATCCTTTGTATGGACTTGCATTTTGAGATATTTATTGATATATTTCCTTGTTTGTTTTGGACTCTCCTCTCTATTGTTCTATATAGTTCTATGAGTTATCATAATCGATCTTATACTTATTTGAATGTTAAATTAATGACCTTTTTTTCCAATATCTCATTATGCACATGTTTTAATGATGTTCAATGTATAATTTCTTTATCAAACATTGTTGAGCACATGGTGCTAGAAGGGTGGCAGGGCAACATGCCTTGCCATCTATATTTTTTTTCTCTATAACCATTGCTATAAGCACAACTAATTTATGGAATGTGTCACTATAAGTGTCGATAAATGCATCAAAAAATATTAGTATTAGTGTCATTATAAAAGTGATACTAATGTAGGTATGTGTATATAGAAATTTATAACGATGATGAGGGAAATCTTTTAGATGAATATTTTTGTCACTTTAGACATTGGTATATAGTGTGTATCTTGTAGTGAACCTTCATAGCTTTGTGAATACCTTAATATGTTTTCTGAAGATCTAACATAGTTACCTCCTAGCTATGAATTAGATCATGATATTAAATTAACTTCTAGAGCTAAACAAGTGGTAAAAAGGACGTATAAAATTATCGATCCCGAAGGCCATTGAGTTAAAAGAAGAGCTGAAACGACTACTAGAGTAAGGGTTTATTCGACCCAACAATTCATCTTGGAGTGTCACCATGCCCTTTTAAATGAAGAAATGTGGGACTCTAAGGCTCTACATCAACTATTAAGGATTCAATACAATAACTATAAAAGTAACTACCCCATCTCATGGGTTGGTGAGTTAGTTGTGATAGACTTTAAGGAGCAAAATTATTTTCAAAAATTGATCTAAGATCAAGTTACTAGAAAGTCCATATTAAAGAAGAGATATCCCAAAGAGTGTTTTTAACACAAGGTATAGCCATTTTTAATTTATTTTTTTGTCATTTGATTTGACTAATGTATCAACTATTTTCAATAGATTAGTGTATGATATTTTCAATATATACCTTGATGAACTCATCATTGTATTCTTTGATGACATCATGGCATATTCCAAAGAAGAAGAAGATCATCCCAACCATATTGAAATCTTTCTTAAAACATTAAATGCAAAGTCAAGTAAATGTGCCTTTTTCAAAAACAAAATCAAGTACCTAGGTTTCATTGTCTCAGCCTAAAGGAAACTTGATCAATCAAGCTAAGGCAAAGGAGGTCCATGATTGGCCACCTCCACATATTGTTCATGAAATTTGAGGATTCTTGGGGCTCACAAGATGGTACAATATCTTCATTAAAGATTATGTCCTTATTGCTACTCTCTTAACTAAACTCCTCACAAGAAACAAACCAAGATAGTGTGGACTCTTACAGAGCAAGAGAGCTTTGACAAGATAAAGACATGCTTCACTATTGTATTAATATTAAAGCTCCCTAACTTCTCTCAAATTTCTAAATTCACTGATGCTAGCATTATAGCAATGGGTTGTATGCTTTTGAAAAAAGGTCAAGCTCCTAAAAATCTCATGCCTTATGAGAAGAATTTTGCTACACATGATTTGGAGGTACTAGCAGTCATCCACACTCTCAAAATATGGCATTATTATCTATTTGATCATATAATCTCATATATTAACACTCATTGCCAATCATAATAGCTTAAAATAGATCTTTACTCTACCAGAACTCAATATGAGGCAAAGAAGATGGATCAAAGTCATACTAGAATTTGACTTTGAGATTAGATATCATCTGTAACAACAACAATAGTACTAGCAACAATAGCCTAGGAGTCATCCACACTCTCAAAATATGACCTCTAGAAGGATATTTAAACTTTGAGAGTACTATTATCATCCACACTATTATCACATTTCAATAATTAATAGTCTAGCAGTCATCCACACTCTCAAAATATGGCTTCTAAACTTGAATATGTATCTGTAACAACAACAATAGAACTAGCAACAATAGTCTTCTATCAAGCATGAGTACGTTGTGATAAAAGAAATGCATGCTATTCAAAGTGGGGTAAATTTTTTTAATGGATAGAATGTATCAAATAAGTTGAAAGTGGAGGAATATCTAGGATAAAAAAAGATTGATTGTTTCTTTAGTTAGCAAATTCTATAGTTGAGCCTTGAATAACTCTTGGAAGATGAAAGAATAGAGAAATGACTGAGGAGGACTTATTAGTAGCATATAAAAGGTGATGTATCTATGCTTGTCAAGAGACTAAGAAGAAAAGTAAAGATGCATGTCAGTGCTATGTCTTGATCTTCAAGCAACGAAACTAAGTAAAATTTGGTTCCTATTGCAATTCCAGTGAAAGGTGACATGATGAATGAGTTTGTGAAAGGCATGCAAGACTTAAAGTTGAAATTTTCAAAGTTGAAAGAAACACAGAAGTCTATAAGACCAAGGTTTCAAACTCATGAAGGATTTGTGCATAGATGTATCTAGTGCAATAGTACAAGGCCTGAGCACATAGAAGAATACTTAGGATTGAAAATATGGTTTCTTTAAAGATGAGAAATTCATTTTCTTAAAATAGGATTGCCAATAAATTTAAACTTTGAAAAGAGTTGGAAGTAGAAATTAGTAAAGAAAATGGTTGTTAGAAATGCATATGCTATAGTAGAGGCTACAACCTTTGGCTTACAGGTTGAGAAGGATTCTGGATGTGAGAGTATGCTTGGTAAGAAAATGGGACCTTGGTCACATGCAATGCATATTATAGGAAAAGTGAGAAATTCATAGAGATGAGTTAAAAAAGGTAAGTAATTGTATTCGGAAAATGATAGGATGGGATGTTTCTGTTGATTATTTCTCTATTTATGTATATCTTGCAAAATCCTAAACTACGTAGGAAATTGTGGAGGAAAAGAAGAAGCGGGATGATGGAAATCCAGGGACATCAAAGAGGGCAGTAAAGGGGAGTGATAGGTTTGATTTTCATCAACCTTCACCTCCTCATAGACCTCCACCTAAGAAGTCTATTGAAGATGTATCAAAAGAAAAGAAACACACTCATGATAAAGTGAAAGGAAAGCAAGCAAGTTCTGAATTGTAGTTTGATATTGAGAGTGCTAATGATTTGAAGAAGATTTTAGAAGAGAGGATTTTAAATAGTAAAGTGCAATCATCTTAGGTAAAATTCTTAGTAGTACAAAGTGAGAAATTCATGAGGAGATTATTGGTATTATAAAGAGAAAGTAACATTTTGTTAGGGATCCAATGCATATTATTAGTTGGGAAAAAGAAAAACCAAGTCCGTAAGGTATACAAGCAATTCAAGAAGATAAAGAGGATGCTAAGAACACAATTTTTGTTGTTGTAAATATAATTGATTATGCTAAAAATGCAATGATTTTTAGCCTTACCTCAAGTGCATTTTAGTGAAGAAGAGGCAACATCTCTTATACTTAGAAGCCACTATACATGGAATCACTAGGATAGAGCAACTAGTAAGATGCCAATAGAAGCGAAAGATCTTGAGGTACCATGTATTGCTTTGATTTGATAATGGATCTAAAATTAATGCTATGGTTAGGGATCCTTATGAACGTGACAAATGTGCAATGGATTTGGAGCATGGATGTAGGATTCAACTAGTAATAGTACAACTCAAAACTTGTAGGTAGCATGTTCGAATGTGAATGTTACTATTGGGTATGTTCATGATGAAGAACACTTATTTGTATATGATTCTTCTTCATGTCACTTAATACTTGAGTAGATGTATATTATAGCATTACACATGGAAAACAAAGTTTTAGATGGGTTCAATATATGTCAGAATTAAAAGCCACAATAGAAAGCAAGTTGTGACATTTCTTACTATTTTTATCAATCATTGAAGAAATCATGATAGTTTGAGAGACTATTAGTGGCCTCCTTGTGTCAAAGAATTGAAGGATTCTTGTGATACAATGGGTTTTTAGAAATAACAAGTACCATTCTAAAGTGATACTATGATGGTCAAGATTGAAAAGGCTCTCATGTCATATAGTAATTTTAGGCACTTTTTTAGCAGACTTGGTTACATTTTTAGCATATACAATAGTATGTTCCTAAAAATTTTAAATCATACATAGAGTTACCAAAAAAAAACATTTCATAGGACACATGGTGATATGAAGACACATGGATTTCTTAAAGCTAAGGAATGCATTTCATGTATTTATGATGAGTTGTCCTATGTTGATATAGTGGATGAGATCTCAATTATGCTCACTTCTAAGCTCAGAGTTGAAAATAGCATGGCTAAAGTATGCTCCTTGGATGTTCATCAGGCGATTTAAGAGTATTAAAACAAAAATATATCTATTCAAATGGAAAGGCTAAATTAAGTATTAATATAAAATATTAAAATATGACAAAAAAGATTAGGTTTTTTACACTATCATTGCCTTTTTACAGTGAGAAAAAGATTGAATTTGCTTCTCATCAATCCAATTTGAGAGACCCAAAAAAGATTACGTATTTTTTCTCAAGAGAGTCTCTAAAGGAGTTAAAGATTGATTGTGAGGATCTTCTTCTAGCTATATAGAGACAATGCTTTATAGATATGTTGCCTAGAAATGGTAGAGCATTTGCATTTTAGCTACACGAAATAAGATATCTTGATCCAAGTATCGCAGCATTTATGATTATTTTTACTATCCCTCTTGTACCTTGGAATTTGTGGTCGATTCTACCATTTGAAACTCATCTATCCAAATTGACCAACTTGCTAAATGAGAATATTAAAATGGAAATTCTAGAGCCTTCTTGAGCTATGTATTTAAACAAATGGTTTATAGTGCCAAAGAAAAATGAAATATTGAGGTTTATTCAAGATATGTAGTTAGGAAACAAAGTGACTTTAAAGAATGTATGGGCAAGTACAATTTAAAAGAATCTGGAGAATCTTTTACTGGGAGAGTATTTACTCTTTGGGTGATCTATATTCTACTTATAACCAGTTTCATTGAGAAAATGGAAAGTACAGATCTTACTATGATAAAAATACCATTGGGTTTTGTACGGGTGTACACTTTTTCATAGGAAGCAATGAATTCTATTACTCATATAAAGAATTCCATGAATATGATTTTACATGATATTACACTCCAAGGGAATTGGGTGATAGCAATGGAAATTTGCGACACAAAAATAGAGATGTCACTATTTGTGTTGTTGTTGCAAATAGCATCGCTAAATTAAACTTGTGATACTATTTGTGATACAAATAGTGACACTTGTGACACTAATTGCGATGCAAATAGCGACATCGGTTTGAGAAAAAAGGGCCAAAAACCCAAGCGTGGCATTTTTTGCAAACATTTTGGAGAGAGAGCAAAAGAGAGAGTGAGAGAGCTCATTGCCTTGAGAGAGGGGAGAGGGAGAGGAGAGCTCATCACCACCGTCATTGTCACCACCACCGCCATACACGTAGAAGAGGGAGAAGTGCAAAAGGAAAAAGAAGGGACATCGTGAGGAGGTGGAAAAGAATTCATCCTTGAGCCTTTGAGTGGTAGGTACATTGTCTCTTCTTGATGTGTTTTTATATTTTCTTCTTTTCTGTTTTTATTTTTCTTTGTAATGAGATCCATTTAAAGAGAGGGAGAAAGAGAGGAAAGGAAAGAGGGAGAAGAAGGAAGGAAGAGAAAGAGAGAATGAGACAGAGAAAAGGAGGAAAGGTAGCATTAAAGAAAGAGAGTAAGAGAGAAACGAGATATGAAGAAAGGGAAAGAAAGAGAGAAAGGGAGGAAGGGTAAAAAGAGAGAAATGATATACTAATGGAGGGAGAGAGGAGAAGGAGTAAGAGAAACAATGAGGGGAGGATAAAAGCAAAGAGAGAGGCAACAAAGAAAGAGAAGGAGAGGAAGAAAGAGAGCGGGGAGAGAAAGAGGGATGGAGAGTAAAGGAAGAGGTAGAAAAAAAGGGTGAAGTAAAAAGAGGAAGGAGAGTGAAAAGAAAGAGAGATACATGCGGAGAAAAATGAGTGAAAAGAGGGAGAACAAAGAGATAGAGAGAACAACAAATAGAGAGCAAGAGAGAGGGAGAGAGAAATATGGAAACAATGAGAGAATTAGAGAGAATGGAATGATAGAAAAATAAAGGGGGAGGGGAAAAGAGAGACACAAAGAGAGGTGGGGATAGACGGTCTTTCAATGTCCTTATTTTATAAGTTTTTTATTTTCTATCTTTGATTTTGATTGTAACAAGATGTGTTGAGTAAGAGTGGAGAGGAACAGAGAGAAAGAAATAGAGAAAATAATGAAGGAAAGAAAAAGAGAGAAGAAGTGAGAGTGAGGAGAGAAGATGGGGAAGAGAAAGAAATAATGAGAGAGAGAAGGGGAGAGAGAGAGAGAGAGAGAGAGAGAGAGAGAGAGAGGTGGGGAGAGAAATAGAGAGGGGGATAGATAAAGACAGAGCAGAGAGATAGGGAGAAAAAGGGAATGGACAAAGAGAGATTGAGGGAGGCAAATAAATAAAGGGCAAGGGAGAGAAAGAGGAGTAGAGATTAAAATGGAGAAAGATCATCAATGAGGGGAAGAAAAATATTTTTTGTTACATAGACCAAATGGAGAACAATGATGGTGGAGATGTTGAAGATAGTGAGGTGTATCTTAATCAGCGTGTCTCATGTCCTTGTACTCAATGCAAGCTCGCAATTAGACACTTTGAATGAATGGTAAGAAAAGTGTGTATCAATCATGCTTCACATTTGCAAAGTAATTGAATATCATATATAAAAATATTAGACATATGCATGAAATTTGTACAGAGAGGTGACGCTTCATCCCAAGGAGGAATGCACCTCTTGCAACTTGTTAGAACAGTTCATGGGCATGTGATGGATGGAGTGCCTGAGTTGATACACCAATTGGAGGGCACACCACAGACTATACCATCGATAGTAGAGGAGATAATGGGCCTTTTGGATCTTCCTCCAATCTTAGAGCCTGAGATGTAGGCAATGATCGATGCATTCATACCCATGGATGCCGAGTCATCTGATCCACTAAGAGAGGAAGCGCCCATACCATTAGTTAATGAGTGCTGCGTATCTCACCTGAAGATGTTGTCTAGTGTGCAAAAAAAGTATGAGTGGAGTGATGAAAGTGTGACCGAGTTATTTAGGTATATTCTATGATCTGGTGATTTTTTTTACTATACTATAAAAAATACTTCTTGTGCTCTTCAAGACTGCTTCTGATTTTTTTTTAGGTTGCTAAAGTATCATATGTTACCACCTAGAAATATGATGCCTGAGTCCTATGATGATGCAGGATTGGTATTATGAAAGCTTGGCATGGACTACAACAACATCCATGCATGTATCAATGATTGTGTGCTCTTTTGAGGAGACTACAAGACTATGGAGACATGTCCAAAGTGTGGCAACCGACGGCGGGGTGTATACATTGAGATATTTGCAGTCACACCTACTTTAGTCCCTTTGTGAGAAGCAGTGAGGGCTCAAGACCAAAATCCCATATGCACAGTAGGAGAAAGTACTACCACTCAATTCCTATAAAGCATTGTACTTGCACTCTTTTTCTAATGCAATGATAGTACTCTTTTCTTTCCAGTAAAGTGTCATATCACTGTCAATACACAAGATTGTGTTTATGAGTCCAAGTCTCAATCTTGGAACCTAATTCACTTGTGTAACAATTTGTCCTAGTCAGGGTCAATGTCTTCATGAGTTTCTTTTTCCTCTTTCAACCTCCATAGCTTCCGCATCTGCCATGCTCTAGATCCCGCGTATTTCACATGGTATCAAGGCTCAGTTGAGCATGGCCCAACTCTCTTTTTACTCCTCTCAGCTCCTTTCCATCTCTTCTCAGCTCAGTTTGAGTACTAGACCCTATCTCCAACTTCATTTGCATTCCTACCTTCAATGAAACTTCCATAGCAGCCATAGACAGCAGCACCCTGTCAGTTTGAAGCTTTCATATCTCTCTCCACAGGCCAAATCTCTCTAAACTTCCTTCTGGAGAAGTATTTCTCTACTTCCAAAGCTCCTTCTTGGCACCTCAATCATTGATATTGGGCAACTATAGCTTCAGCATTGCCTCTTTTCAGAGTTGCTACTATAACTGTGTCTGTGGACAACACCTACCTACCTCTATTGGAGCAGCCATATCTCATCAACCAGGCCATATCTCTTCAATCTTTCTTCTCAAAAGAAGTTGTTCTTCAGGTCAAGGTGCAACTTCTTGGCACAAAAATCAAGGAGATTGATGCACACCATGCCCGACATTTGCATTTTTCCAAATCTAGGTGTAGTTTTGATAGTGACCACTTTGATGGCTTAGATCTCTCAACTCAAGCATAATGAGTACAAACCCTTTTAGGGGGATTTAGATCCATTAGTGATGGTCTTCCATCTCAAAGGGTTTGAGCAGATTCAACCTGTGGAGCGCGTGGGAGCTCATTTACCAGTTGCTGGTCCCTGTTTTGACAAGACAACCATAGCCAGTTACCTTTAAACTCATTTTTCCTTCATTTTCGCTCTCATGCCACTTAAACCAAGCCAAGGCCACTCTAATTTGAAGTTTTCAGCTAGTATTCAACCATCAAATCATCAAGGAGGGAAAGCTATGAAGAGTTTTTGAAGATCATCAAGTCAAACTCAAGAAACAAACATCAAATTTCAAACTAGTATCTTTTGATACTTCATTGCCATTGCTTGTGTCTTTTGACACATACAAAGATCAACTCATTCCTGGTTATTCTCAGTCATTTGAAGCTAATTTGCTACTGGTCTCTCAAGTTAAACATGGGCAAAGATTCTCCAACTTCTCGTTTCAAAGGAGTCGGGTTTCATACCTGGCAGACCCACATCAAATTGATCCTGATGAAGAAGGGCCTCTGGGCCATTACCACTGGAAAAGAAAATAATCCTCGTGATGCGGATCTTGCTGTCACTTGGCAAAAGAACGATGATATATAAGGCTCAGGCCATTATCAAACTGGAGCTAGATGACAGCTATATCCACCATGTGGATAATTGTGAGACCTCACAGGATACATGGAAGAGACTTGACACCTTGTTTGGTGCACAGTCTAAATCATCAAAGTGTGGTCTCCTAATGTAGTTTTTTAGGCTTGAAATGAAGTCCATCACATCACTTGCCACACATCTAAATTACATAGAAGGACTTCTAACCCAACTTGCAGGAATCAACATTAAAATGGAAGAAGATGTTTCCATCGGTGTTCTACTTAAGAGTTTGCCTCCTGAATATAATAATGTATCAACAACTTTAATCAACATGCCAAATCCTGAACTTATTGATATCAAGGCATCACTGTTAGAGGAGGAAAAGAAGCTAAAAACTAAGGAAGAACCAAGTACCTCTAGAGATGAGCATGCATTATATGTTGGCAACAGGTACAAAGGCAAGAAAGATTAGCTCTTCTGTGACTTCTGCAAAAGGACCGGACACACTGAGAAGTTTTGCCATGCCAGAAAGAGGTCCCAAAAGGCCTATCTAGTTGCAGTCAAGAAGAAGAAGAAAATGGAGCAAAGGAAGAAGGAGAAGAAGAAGAAGACCACCAAGAGAAGGATAAACCTCATCAGTCCTTCTATTCAGATAGACTTTTTTAGTTTTGTATTTCCTAGTCCTAATGCCTCAAACATAAACTTGTAAACTCCTCAGTTATCCTTGTACTACACCCTCTGTACACTTTGTGAGGTCCCTGCTACAGCCTCTGGATGTCCATCATGTTTGTGGTACCCACACTTAGCCTTTTCTGCGACAGCCTCTGGTGTCTTTGCATGTTTATGGTGTGCCCACACTTTGCAGGTGTTGCTTTCACTAAAGCCTCTACACACTTTGTACTTTTGGTTGTGATTGAGGAGGGGTGAGATATTTGCAATCACACCTACTTTAGTCCTTTTGTGAGAAGCAGTGAGGACCAGAATCCCATATGCACAGTAGGAGAAAGTACCACCACTCAATTCCTATAAAGCATTGTACTTGCACTCTTTTTCTAATGCAATGATAGTAATCTTTTCTTTCCAGTAAATTGTCATGTCACTGTCAATACACAAGATTGTGTTTATGAGTCCAAGTCTCAATCTTGGAACCTAATTCACTTGTGTAACAATTTGTCCTAGTCAGGGTCAATGTCTTCATGAGTTTCTTTTTCCTCTTTCAACCTCCATAGCTTCCGTATCTACCATGCTCTAGATCCCTCGCATTTCACAGTATGACATGTGGGTGAGGCACCTGCTCCGTGGAAACAACTAATCTAACCGTTTCAATGTACAGTAAAAAATCTATAGCGTGGTATGGGCATACGCGGCAACATTTTCGTGTTGAGTGCATCGACAAAATGCACTCCACAATGAATTGTGGTGTCATGGCAAAGCTCGAGCAAGAGAGCCGATGGCAGGCCACAGATGCAAATACTGTACTAGATGAGATGGAGTATTTGGGAACTTGCAAAGTGCTATCTCAATGGATTATTGTAGCTTCTCCATGATCATATTCAATGTAGAGTGGTTTAAAGTGGTATTTGAGGGAGATGGGACAACCGTTTGGCGAGGTCCATCTAGATTTTTGGAAGTAGATTCTGTGAAAAGATGGACGGCAGATCTGCATGACACGTTTGTCATGCCCAGTCATTGTGAATAGGTGCATGGCTTGTTTTTTTAAATTTTCCACGACACAAATCACTCACAAATATTTATTCACTCTTATAAGTAATATTGAACAAGTAATCTTCTATCCAAATCCCAAATAACCTCGATGGTGGTATGTTGTGCTGTCAATTCTCTCGAAGTGCATGAGTGTATGATGAAATCAATGTTCCCAACATAAATGAGGAGAGTATGCAGGTGGAGGGGTCAATGTTATAGAGAGTGAAGGATGAACAGGGATTGGAGCATGTAGAGGAGACAAGCATGGGTAACATAGACAAAGAGACAGGAGACCAAGAATTTTTTGAGAATAAAGTGGACTCCTCTTTCTGTGGTGGTGACCTATCTATAAACCTTCTAGTGTACGTTGAGTTGTGCCAGGAGATTGGATCCGCATAAGGAACACCAAGAAAATGGGCAATCTACTACAAGAAAATCTATCTTGTATCATCAACAAGCATGTTTTTCATATTTTAATCAACCATAATAGGAAAAACAACACCAATCTTCTCAAATCTTCACGTGGTTTCATATAGCAAATCTCCCACGGATTTATCACAACAAAACTTTAACACATTCTTCATATTCTTCATCAAAATAAAAAGAGAACAAAAAGGAATGCTCCATTTTGAATGGAAATCATCAAATAGCATTTATCTTCAATAGTTTCATGGTCTTCATAGCCTCTCGCATAATCTCTCACTAATAGATACATTTTTTTGTATGGAGAATTGGCTATCTCTTACTCTCTATCTCTCTCATACATGCTCTCTCTCAATAGTACACTATAATTATTAATAATAATCATCCATAACCCCTTTTTTGGTCATGTATATCCCTCCCAAGAGATATATCTAACATGAAGGGTTACCAGAGCCAGTATAGTGTCCTTTTGTAGCCCAATAGTATCATTGTCACTTTAGTCTTCACTTCAATGTTTAGTAGCTACTTTTTCCACTTCTTTGATCTATTTTGAACTTTTATTCATCTCTTTCCAAGACTAGAAAACTTTTCCAAGCTATACATCCATCCCACGTAACACTTACAGAGGCATACAGAACAAAGATAGAGGCTCATCACAAAGGGTCTATAGTACCATTCAAAAGGTCATCAAAAAAATCATTCAGATCAACTAAAACCATTCAAATCCATTAAGAATCATTCAATAAGCTCCCAAAACACTCTCAAAATCCATCAATCATCATTGCAACCTCTTAGACAAAAGGAAATCAGAACAAAATAGGAGCTCAACAAAACCAATCAGATAGTCAATAGAATCTTTTAGCACATCATATCTCCACTAAAAAACATCATGAGCTTCTAAAACTAATGAACCTTATTTTAAATACTCTTGAACACTTCCAAATCAACTAATAAACATACAAAATCAATCAAAAATCAGCCAAGAAATCAAGTCATTTCAGCAAACAACATATCCCCACACTTAATCAAGGAGCGTCCTTGCAACCTTAGAGAAAAGAGAATAAAAGTTCAAAATGATAGCTCAGCTTGATCTTCCATACCATCTTCAGGAAGCACCATACCAATACAACCCCTACTCATAACATGCATCTAATAAAGATTTGTGACAAAAGGAAAACACATTTATCCATAAAGAAAGCTTACAAACTAGAAAAGCATGACAAAATTATAAAGGATATAAGAGGTTCTCAATCTTGAGCTATCCATCCAGCATCATCATCACAAATCTCAAAAAAGATAGCTTCTTGAACAAGTTGAATATCCAACCACCATGACCCCATCACATAGCAAAATAACCATCACATGCACACACTAAACACAAAACAACCATATGAATGGCACCTCCAAAAGAGAGATATCATTATGAATCATAAAAAATACAGCCATGGGTATTAATGAAGATGATTGGACTTAATATCTTGGTGATTTCAAAAGTGATCCATAGATAGAGATTCGTCTACAAATGTCTTGGGAGGATTTTGGAAAAACTACATGCAACACATCCTCTCCCACTAATACAAGATATCAACTAGGCAAGCAAAGGGCATGAAAGTACAATATATCTAGTTGTTGGGGATCAATATTCATATTTGCATTCATAAACAACTTGAAAATTGACTTCTAATCATTATGCAAATGCTAGTGCATGTATGCAAGAAGATACCAAGCAAAGTGAGCAATTAATGTCACTCTAAAGGATCTCTATTGAGCAAAATACGGATAATTTTGAAAAGCTTGGCTAGCAGTCATCCATTCCCTTGGAATCAGCAGCTAGTTTATTTGAGGTCTTGTAAGAGAATCTATTAAACTCAGTCCCCGTCGTCTAAGAATCTTTTGATCAAAGACTATATAACCACTAACCAATTGAGGGGGCTGAGGGATAAAAGTGGTAGGAGAGGGAAAAGGAACAAGAGAGGGTGAAGAGATGGGTAAGTGACATCATAAAATGAAGAATGAGCTAAAGATGGATTAATTGAGAATTTAGGGGAATCAGTTAAAAAGGGTCTTAACAAATATGCTAGAAAAGTGGAAAGAATGGCTATGGATGGGGAAGGACAAGGAGGAAGGGAAAAAACGTGATTCTCAATTTTAAAAAAACATGTGAAAATAGGGACATGAGGAGCACCTTTGGGATGAAACAGAAGGGGTAAAATAACTTGTGGACTATATTGATAAAGTGAAAGATAGGTTTCATATCTATGGGCCATCTGTTAAGAATAAGATAAATAAGGCACTAATGGAACTAAGACAGATCTATGATGATAGGCATCAAATAAGAAGGAATCAAAAGGAGATTTCTTTAAAATCTGGGCTAAGAGGTCCATCCTCAGTTGGTTAGCATTTTTTACATGAGAAAAAGCTTATTTGGATGCTGATTCAAAATCATAGAATCAATCATTGTATGACAAGAAGTCTCATGACAATCAACCACTTGAAGGAATATATATGGAACATTTTATCTATTTGTAGCTCCAAATTTTTGACATATAAAACAATTTGTAATACTACATCTCTGACATACCTATCACAAGACGTAGATTTAGAGTATGGCAAAAGCTATGATGGATGGAAGATGAAGACCAAACTCATGATGACATAAACAAGTAGAGACAAAATGTTAAACAAGTGAATTAGGTTCCAAGATGGCAGCTTGGACTCATAAACACAATCTTGTGTAGGACTGACAAAGACAAGACACTTAACTAAAAGTAAAAAGCATCATGACATTGTATTCATTCCATATGAAAAGTGGTAGTCAAGTACAATGCTTTATAGTTGTTGGATGGTAGTAGTTTTCCCTTTTTGTGCATATGGGATTCAGTCTACTTGCATGTCCTAAGCCTAGAACCACCTCATACAAAGAGGCTACAATAGGTGTGATTGCAAATATCTCAACACCCCCCCTCAATCACAACCAAAAAGTACAAAGTGTGTAGAGTCTTTAGTGAGAGCAACACTTGCAAAGTGTGGGCACACAATAAACATGGCAAAACACCAAAGGTTGTTGTAGAAAAGGCTAGGTGTGGGTACCGCAAACATGATGGTCATCCAGAGGCTATAAGAGGGGCCTCACAAAGTGTACAGAGGTTGTAGTACAAGGCTACATGATGATTTTACAAGCTTATGTCAGAAGTAAATAGGGCTAGGCATTACAAAGCTAAAAACATCTAGTAAACATTTGGGCCAAGGACCGTCAGGCCCTTGCAATTTTCAACATTTCTTTTTGCATAGGTCTTCAATTCATTGTAGATGTCGATATAGTCCAGCTTGCTCTTTTTTATCATTGTTCTTCACTTTTCTTACCGCTTAAGAGTCTTCATGATTTTTTTGCTTCTTCTTCTTATTATTTTTCTCTTTGATCTTTTGGTCCTCTTCTTCTAGGTCCTCTTTTTCTTAGTCTTCTTTGCTTGCATTAGTCTTCATGTCCTCCTCAAGAAAAGATATCGTTATCTTTAAGGCAATGGAAATGACTGCAAACTTTTGCAATTTCATGTCTTCAAGGTCTTCAAATGGGTTCATTGATGGCATTTGGATATAGGCAGCTCCATGTCTTCTTATAGGTAGAATATCATCTTCTATGTAGTGTAGATAAGAAACATGAGTCATGCTACTCTTCATGAAGTGTACCTAGATAGAAATCTTCTTGCTTGTCATTGACATGACCATAAATCAATTCCTACAAACTAAGAATAACCCATAATGAGTTGATCTTTGTATGTGTCAAAAGACACAAGGAATGGAAGTGTAGTATCAAAAGATACTAGTTTGAAATTTGATGTTTGTTGCTTGAGTTTGACTTGATGATCTTCAAAAAATCTTCACAACTTCCCTTTCTTGCTGATTTGAGTGGTGAGTCTTGTTGGGTTTTTAGTGTGATAATAGATCATAGTGACAGTAAGTTTCTTAGACTGAGAGGAATAAAGAAATGATAACAATTATGAGCTATTGGTGCTTGTGGCTATGGCTTCCTGGATTAGGATTTTGACAGGGGCCTGATAAAATGACTGTAGCAACTCATATACTAAACCATTTGCCATAAAATTTCATGGGGAGGAAGCTTAGGTCACGATCTTGAAAAGGCCTAGGGCTGCAATATGAAATTTTTTTGCCAAATGATGGCGCTCTTGTACGACCTACTGTTGTAATGAAAATGCATCTCATTTTGATACAGTCACAATGCCAGGCTTATTCTGCATTAATTAGGTCAATTTTTGTGCCATGCTAAAGTGCCTTGAGTAGAGAACAATTGTGTAGAATAAAGCATGAAGAGTTATGACGTCTATTGCAAGATCTAGCTTCTCAAAGCTGCCAAGGTCTGGCTATGGCAGATAGATACAGGGAAAAAGTTGTAAGATTTGACAATGGTGAGCTCCCTGATGAGCAATGTCCTGCTGACACATAATAGAGAGAGTCATCTTGAGTCACAAAAGATATGCCTAGAAGAAGGTATAAAAAAATATTGACTGTGGAAGCTCCAAGTTGCTTGGCTATGGCTACCAAGTAGGTAAAGTGAGGAGAAGAAGTGGGAGATGAGGTCCTGAGCTGGGGATTGAGCTCAAGCCAAGCTACATGACAATGAAAGAGAGTTGAAGAAGCAGTGCCATGCCCGACTGGGCTCTAATACCATGTCACAAGATGCGGATCTATAGCATGGAAAAAGCTATAGCGAATGGAAGTTGAGGACCAAACTCATAAGAACATAAGCAAGTAGAGACAAACTGTTACACAAGTGAATTAGGTTCCAAGATGGCAACTTGGACTCATAAACACAATCTTGTGTAGGAATGACAAAGACAAGACACTTAACTAAAAGTACAAAGCATCATGACATTGTATTCATTCCATATGAAAAGTGGTCAAGTACAATGCTTTATAGTTGTTGGATGATAGTAGTTCTCCCTTTTTCCGCATATGGGATTCAGACTACCTCATATAAAGAGGCTACAATAGGTGTGATTGCAAATATCTCCACAATACCAAGTCAAGTCTTCATCATCTAGGATCAACAAGTCACCTTACAAGTACATGTAAGATATAAGTATGGTATCTATAGTCAGAAAATCCTCAAAAACCATTCTGACCACTTCACTCAACAAATCAAAAGATGAACCTCCACTCCAACCATCCTTTGGAAGAGGCAAATCTATTGTGGAGAGCTTAATACAGAATGCCAACTTAAGTTGTTGACAATGCATAAAGGAGTAATGTGGAGGAATAAACTCCTAGAACTACTCAAATGAAGACCACAAAAATTCTATTCTTGACTGAAGCCTTTCCACCTTGGCTTGGAATAAAGGGAATAATCTGGCATTTCTTTGAAGGACAACTAAATCTATAGAGGATAAGGAAGGAACAGACTGCACAAAAGGACTCTATGAAGCAGAGCGAGAATAAGCCAATTGTTCCTTAGGGCCCAAGAGGAACATCAAGAAAACGTGGAATCTACTGTAAGAAAATCTATCTTGTACCATCAACAAAAATATTTTTCATATTTGGTATGATCACAATAAGAAAAACAACACCATGAATAAGAAATCTTCACACAACTTCATAGAAACAATTCTCCCACAGCATTAACATTAGAAAATTTTATTATGATCTTCATAGAATTCATTAAGAAATAACAAAGCTATAAGAGAATACACCACTTCAAATGGAAATCATCACATAGTATTCTTTTTCAAAAGTTCCATAGCTTTGTTTCACAAGCTCTCACTCATAGATACATTGTTTTGCATAAATTTGACTATCTCTCACACATACTCTCTCTCACATATGGCACGCTCTCTTAAAATGTACAATGGAATAATCAAGAATAATCATTCATAACTCTCTTTGGTAAAAGATAACCCTTCCCCAAGAGGCATGTCTAGTATGAAAGGTCACTAGGACCACTATAATGTCCTTTACGAGCTCACTACTGTCATTATCACTTCAGTCTTTACTTCAAGTCTTCAATAACTACTTCTTTCACCTCTTTGAGCTAATTTGAGCTTGTATTTATCTCTTCCCATGGTTGGAAAGCTTTTCCAAGCTATATATGCATCCCATATTACTCTTACAGAGGCATACAATATAGAGCAGAACAAGAACAAAGGCTCTATAGATGGTCAACAGAGGGTTAACAAAAAGTTAATAGAAAGATTTTAGCTCACTAAAATAATTCAAAACCATCAGGAATCAGTCAATAAGATTCCAAACACTCTCAAACTTTATCAATCATCATTCTAACCTCTCATACAGAAGGAAAATAGAATAAAACAGAAGGTCAATAGACCCAAATAGGCACAATCAAACACTAACAAGACATTAATATAGAACATACCAGAACATCATATCTCCACTATAAAGCATCATGAGCTTCTCAAATGTAATCAACCTCATCCAAAACACTCCCAAACACTTTCAAAACAACTAATCATTATATAAAATTCATCAAAAATCAACCATTCAATCTATAAAAACAACAAAAATTAGCTAGAAAATCAAGTCATCTCAACCCTCAACATATCTCCACGCTTAATTAGGGAGTATCCTCTCTGCGACCTATGAAAAAGATAATATAAGTTCAAAATAGAGCTCATGTCAATCTCCCATAGCATCTTTAGAAAACACCATCCAAACACAACCCTAACTTATAACCTATAGCTAGTAAAGATTTGCAATGAAAGGAAAATACCTTTATCCATTATTAGAGCGAAGGATCAATACATTCAAGAGAGTTTCCACAAGTATGTATGATGAAGATATTTTTTCTTGAACTTCATACTAATCTTGAGATGCTCTAGACTCTTGTTCTCATCCACAAAATGTAAAGGTACATTCTGAAGAAATTGTAAGCAACACATCCTTTCCAACAAGATAATAAACCTAGTAGGAAAATCTTGTGCAAAATAATACAAAACATCTATCTGAGAAACAGTCACATCGTCATTTGGATTAATCATCAAGTTTGAAATACTCTTTCTAGTATTCAGGTGAGATTGTTGATGCATAAAAGTAAGATACTAGAAAAAATGAGATGCCAAGTGTACGGAAGTATCCTCAGAAGAAGAATGTGCTCTAGAAAATTGTAGATAAGAAGTGGAACATTGCGCAAAAGTGTCCTAGGAACCAGGAATGATAGGCCAATAAAACACTAGTCTTGTCAAAGATTCATTCAAACTCCACTACCATCAATGAGGACATCACTATTATACCCAGGAGTATCCATCACTGACTAGGGAGGAAGATTAATATAATTAGAAGGAGATCGTAGAGGGATAATAGGAGAGTAGTACAGAGGTGGGTAAGATAAATCATAGAACAAAGATATTTGAAGGGATAATGAGGGTGGTAAAGAAGGAGAAGAAAGTAGAAATTTCTAAAGGGATTCTGTTGGAAAAATAGAAGGAATAGGTTGAACAACAGAAGTAGATTCAATAGGAGTAGGCGAGGATATAGGATCAAAAATAAAGGGGCATGTAGTAAAAACAAGAATGTGAGGGGAAACTACAAGGGTAAAAGATAAAAAAGGAATACTATCAGGATTACAGTGGAGGGTGGCAATATATAATGGTAATCGATAGGAGATTAAGGAATACAATAAGTTATCATGAGGATCATAAGGATAAAGGGAATAGTGGAAATCAAAAGCTAAAAAGAAATCCTTAGTGAATAAAGTATTGTTACTAATGTGGGTTAACAACTGGGATCTCAATGCTTGAATATTTGACCTGAACATCATCCTCCAAAAGGAGGATGCCAAGCATAGCCTTTACAGCACAATGCCGCTGATCAAAAGTCTTTAGGCCATCAACCAAATTCATCTTATCTAAATGGACATATATGACTGCCTACAAAATCACATCTCCTACATATCTTCCTCATCAAGGATGTGCATATCTCCTTGGAGATACATAAAAGATAATAGTTGAGCTTCATGAGACATCAAGTCATCAACAAATCTGTCAAATATTGCTTTGAGTAAATTTGTTGACCACATATTTTTCCACCCATTCTCTTGAGGTTCCAAATCCACATTACTGAAGGAGATGTACAGCGCAAAGTGTTGTTGTTGATACTAAATGCAAAAGGATGATGGAGGTGACACAAACTCATCATAATGGGAAAAATCCTCTTGGACACAATTCATGCATTGCTAAAGGTGTTCTACCTTGGCAGAAAATCCGTCACATAGTTTAGCCTTTTGTTGCAAATGATCTAGTTCTTCCTCAAACAACAAACAATACATCATGGGGACGGAAGGAGGAACAAAAAGAATGGAAACTTTATGATTGATCTCAAACAACAAACAATACATCATGGGGACGGGAAGGAGGAACAGAAAGAATGGAAACTTTATGATTGATCTCATCAATAAACTTCTTTTTCGACTCTACAGTCTCTTGAGGATGCTGCAGTTCGCCTTCACAAATACCAAGCTTGCGAGTTCAATCATTTCTCCAAGGGTGGCATTCTTCTCTTTGGTTAAGGACACATTCACTTCCTCTAGAGTGGCAACCTTAACTTCTAATTCCTTAATCATGGCCTACTGTGAATCCATCAAAGTCATAACTATAGTCATTTGGGTATGGATATTACTCAAAGCTATCTTTTTAGAAGCTAAATCCGCAAGAGCTTTGCTAAGCTGACTAGTCAAAGAATCTGCCTTGCCTTGCAATGATGTATACACTCCCGTATAAATGGTCTAAAGACATGAAGTCATGGAAGTCTCCAAAGCACTTAGAACACTAGAAATTAGCTATGGCAGCATAGATCCAAAAAGTACTTTTTGTAAGGAAAGAGGAATCTGTGGATCTCATTGTCCTTTCCTTTGTGTTGTAAAAAGTTTGGTACAAGAGAAGAATGAGGGAAGGGAGCTACTAGACACCTCAAGGATCTGAATCTGTACCACAAACACCATATTGGGGAATATGGGAAATTTCCATAAGTTTGGGACACATGGTCAAATCTTTGGATTTGTCATAACTTGAACACATTAACTCCAAATTGAGTGCTCTATAGCTCAATAGATTCAATTTTTCAAGCGCTTTCCAATGATAGGTCACATCATATGGTTTTGAGAAACTTATGGCCATGTTATCCGGGTGTCACTTTTTTAGTATTCAAAAAATGGGAATTGGGAGATTCCCAAACTCACTAATATTGTGTTCACACGGGTTAGAACAGGCAGAGGATCAAAAGGACCAAGAGTGTGATGCTTCTTTTGAATGATTTGGGTAGGGAGAACATCTACTAGATCTTATTGAACTTCCGTTGAAGGAGAAGGAACATGTGGATAAGACTACTATGGAAGGGAAACAGGATTAGGCATAGGAATGCAACCTGGGGGAGGTGCCAACTCAATGATTTTCTATAGAAAAACCCCATAGGACACATTACTGAGTGGACCTCCTCGTGACTCACTAAAACTATTGATCCATCTTGGCCAACAAAAAGGTTGTCCAATTGAGCTTAACCCCTTCCAGGATCTCATAGAGGCCATGAATAGTTCTCTCTAAACAAACACTTTGAAGCAGGCTTTCTTGACATAAAGTGGTCCTAGAGGAATTGGCATAATTGTTTCCATAAAGGTGAGGAAATATGTGCCACACATACACCTAAACTAGTTATAACTTTGTGTGCTACCAAAGGAGTAGAGGTTTCCTTCTACAACAAGGAAAGGATCTTTGTAATGGATAATAAGTAATTTCCAGTAGGCACAAGGAAAGCTACAAAAGACACAAACAAGGCCTCACTTATAGTAATAAGGGATAAACAAAATCGGTGGCCATAAACCAAGCTTGAGAGCTTCTTGTAAGTCTCTAGGAAAGAATAACAGAGCTTTGCATCCATTAGAGGAAACTTCAAGGCCACAAAAAGATGAAGGCCAGCCTTTTGGATACAATTAGCATCCAAGAGAAGAGAATAATCATTTACCCATAACCGTACATGCTGGATTACAAGTGAAGGAGTGGAAAAAGATGTCATTTAGACCACATTAGAGTATCCATACATACACAAGCAAAAAAATGAGGAAGGATTCTTACAAAACCCACACATAACACCACTAAGATAGATAATAAGGGAAAGAAACATAACAACAACAACACATTGACTGGATTAAACTAGACCTTCCCAAGCATTTGACATTCTATGAAAATTTTGACATGACCTACGCACATATGCGACTGAAAGCTTCATGCGATGCATACGTACAAGTATCCGAGAACCCGTAATCAAATAATTAAAAGAAATTAAAATTTCATGCATTTCTTATTCTAGAGATAGTAGAGAAATCAAGAAGTTGCCATCATAGACTCCGACCATTACAATAAATATAGATAGATAAGATCTTTATATTTGACAAAGAAAAACCCCAATCCCCACAATCATATGGCGTATACCTATGTTGCAGTGAAATGGGTGAGTTAAAAGTACCTGACTCATTTTATTAGGTGGTCAATTAATCCTAGTTTATTATTGAAGTATTCCTCTTTTGCAGGGTGAGTCATTTGTGTCAGAGATCGTATAACTTTTAAAAAACGAATTGCATTTGTAGAGACCCCCAGTCTAGTCAAGTCAATATAAGTTGGGGTTGGCCCATGCATATGTGAGTTTGGGGGGTTCATTGTTAATTACAAGTTAATTGTGTATAGTTAGTTGAATTTAATTGCAATTACTTGTGTCTGACAATGCATGTGAAGGATGAAAAGAGAAAAACCTGGCATGGCAGGTGAACACCCACAAGGTCAATCGTGCAAATTTCCATTTCTAAACAATCCAAAAAAATAGAAAAATATATGTTCGCAATCAACATGGCGACCAAGTGGTTTCCGAAAAAGGGTTTGCACTTGGGTAATTACGTGTTGGGGTGTTGTTTTGTTTTATTTTCATTCTTTTCTTTAAATGGATTTTCATAAATGTGACGTTGTATGTGGTAAGTTGGGTTTTTCTTTCCTCCTTTTTTTTCCAATTTTTTTTTTTCTTTAAGGCATTAAAAACAACCACATTTGACCATTTTCTTAGTGTTTCTTTGTTGAAGTTGTTTTTCTCTTCAAATAAATCATTTTCAATATGTTTGCTAATTTTTATGTATTTTTAATGGATCATAATCATAATTATTTAGATTTATTTTGAATTTTGTAGATTTTTTTTGTCATTTTTTTAGAATCTAGTGAATTTTATATGATATATTCAAATTTTGTGTTTTAAAAAAAATATTGCAATACTTTTCTTTTTTTTATTGGCATTTTTCATTAAGATGGAATAATCCAATGTTTTTAAAAAATAGTAGATTTTTTCTATTATTTTTTTGTAATTTTCTTCATTTTATTTGAATTTTATTTATCTTAGATCATTTTAAATATTTTTCTTTTTTTTTCAAAATAAAAAAGGAGAAAAATATGGTACTCGATCACACAGACGACGTGGACTGCATGTGAACATTTACAAGCTCTCCACCACGCGTGCAAATGCCCACACGCGCATCCTTGCGCATGAATGACCACGATCATGAATGCGCGTAACGAGGTTGAAAACCCTATATGGGAACATGACCTTAGAAAGGGACACACACGAACAACACGGCAGAATCATGGGTGGCCACACTAAAAAAAAAAAGGGAAAGAAAAAATGGTGGAAAGGGAAAATTGGTGGTGGTGGGGTAGTACTAGGGTTGGTTTTGTTGGATGGGGTTATTTCATTTTCTATTTGTTGTGGGACTGTGTTTCTTTTCAGGTTTTGTCTTTTTTCTCTCTCTTTTTTAAATGTGAAAGTAGGAAGGCTTATAAAGATATACATGTATATAGAAAAAGGGAGGGTGGGGGAGCCTTAGGCATGGGTTGTGTTTTTGGTATTTAAATGTTGGGTGGGGTGAATAAATAATTTCTTTTTCTGGTGTTTCTTTTGTTTGGGTTTTAAGGATGTTTGTGTTTATTTTGTTATTTGTGAGAAAAAAAGAAAAACTAAGTTTTAACATGTGAAGGTTGGGTGAATGGGTAAAGGAAAATGTAATGCTTATTTGTTTTTTTTTTTAAAGTTGTGTGTGTGTGTGTGTTTTTTTTTTGGGGTTAAAAATGGTATTAGTGTTGTGATTTGGTCTTCTTTTTTGTAATTAAGGGGGGGGGTCGGGGGAATAACCTTCGGAGTGAGTGGATAATGGTACTTGGCGAGGGTTCATGTCATGGGCGAGGCACAGGTGTGCATCGTGAGTGTGTAGTTTGGGGCAGAGTAGGCACTCCTCGATGATGAGAAGGCGGGGTGCAGTTGGCAAATGGCGGTCGACAACGATGCACATCGCACGCGGCAAGGAAAGCGCTCCGCAAAGGTGAAAAGGCAGTTTGGGGATGGCGAATGGCAGTCGATGACGGGATGCGCAGCGTGTGGACCAGGTAGGCACTCCGTGACAACAACTAATCTAATCGTTTTAGTATACAACACAAAATCTATAACATGGCATGGGCACGCGAGTGACATTTCCGTGTTGAGTGCATCGACAAAATGCACTCCACAACGAATTGTGGTGTCATGGCAAAGTTCGAGCAAGAGAGCCGACGGGGGGACCACAGATCCAAATACTGTAGTAGATGAGATGGAGTATTTTGGGAAATTGGAAAGTGTTATCTCAAAGGATTATTATAGCTTCTCCATGATCATATTCAATGTAGAGTGGTTTAAAGTAGTATTGGAGGGAGTTGGGACAACTGTTCAGTGAGGTTCATCTAGATTTTTGGAAGTAGATTCTAAGAAAAGATGGACGGGTTTGCACGACAGGTTTGTCGTGCCCGGTCATTGTGAACAGGTGCATGACTTGTTTTTTTAAATTTTCCACGATACAAATCAGTGACAAATATTTATTCACTCTTATAAGTAATATTGAACAAGTAATCTTCTATCCAAATCCCAGATAAGCTCGATGGTGGTATGTTATGCTGTCAACTCTCTCGAAGTGCACGAGTGAATGATGAAATCAATGTTCCCAACATAAATGAGGAGAGTATGCAGGTGGAGGGGTCAATGTTATAGAGGGTGAAGGATGAACAGGGATTGGAGCATGTAGAGGAAACAAGCATGGGTAACATAGACAAAGAGACAGGAGACCAAGAATTTTTTGAGAATAAAGTGGACTCCTCTTTCTATGGTGGTGACCTATCTATAGACCTTCTAGTGTACATTGAGTTGTGCCAGGAGATTGGAGCCGCATAAGGAACACCAAGAAAATGGGCAATCTACTACAAGAAAATCTATATTGTATCATCAATAAGCATGTTCTTCATATTTTAATCAACCGCAATAGGAAAAACAACACCAATCTTCTCAAAACGTCACGCAGTTTCATCTAGGAATTCTCTCGCAAATTTATCACAACAAAAATTCAACACAATCTTCATCAAAATAACAAGAGAACAAAAAGAAACGCTCCACTTTGAATGGAAATCATTACATAGCATTCATCTTCAATAGTTTCATTGTCTTCATAGTCTCTCTCATAATCTCTTATACGAGAATTATTAATCATCCATAACCCCTCTTTGGTCATGGATACCCCTCCCAAGAGATATATCTAACATGAAGGGTTACCAGAGCCAGTACTGTGTCATTTTGTAGCTCAATAGTGTGACTGTAACTTTAGTCTTCACTTCAGTGTTTAGTAGCTATTTTTTCCACTTCTTTGAGCTATTTTGAACTTGTATTCATCTCTTTCCAAGACTAGAAAACTTTTCCAAGCTATACATCCATCCCACATAACACTTACAAAGGCATACAGAGTAGAAACAAAACAGAGACAAAGGCTCTAAAGAAGCTCATCACAAAGGGTCTATAGTACCATTCAGAACGTCATCAAAAAAATCATTCATATCAACTAAAACCATTCAAAACCATGAAGAACCATTCAAGAAGCTCCCAAACACTGTCAAAATTCATCAATCATCATTCCAATCTCTTATAAAAAAGGAAATCAGAACAAAATAGGAGCTCAACAAAACCAATAAAATAGTCAATAGAACTATTTAGCACATTATATCTGCACTAGAAAACATCATGAGCTTCTAAAACTACTCAAAATTATCCAAAATACTGCTAAACACTTCCAAATCAACTAATAAACATACAAAATCAATAAAAAATCAACCATTCAATCCACAAAAACAACAAAAATCAGCCAAGAAATCAAGTCATTTCAGTAGTCAACATATTCCCACACTGGATCAAGGAAAGTCCTCACAACCCTAGAAAAAAGAGAATAAAAGTTCAAAATGATAGCTCAGCTTGATCTTCCATAGCATCTTGAGGAAGCACCATACAAACAAAACCCCTACTCATAGCATGTATCTAAAAAAGGATTATGACGAAAGGAAAACACCTTTATCCATAAAGACATCTTACAAACTAGAAAAGCATGAAAAATTTATAAAGGACATAAGAGATTTTCAATCTTGAGCTATCCATCCAACATCATCACCACAAATCTCAAAAAAGATACCTTCTTGAACAAGTTGAATATCTAACCACCATGATCCCATCACATAGTAAAATAACCATCACACGCACACATTAAACACAAAATAACCATATAAATGGCACCTCCAAAAGAGAGATATCATTATGAATCATAAAAAATAAAGCCATGGGTATTAATAAAGATGGTTGCACTTAAAATATTGGTGATTTTGAAAATGATCCATAGGTAGAGATTCATCTACAAAAGTCTTGGGAGGATTTTAGAAAAATTATAGGAAACACATCCTCTCCCACTAATACAAGATATCAACTAGGCAAGCAAAGGGCATGAAAGTACAATATATCTAGTTGTTGGGGATCAATATTCATATTCGCATTTATACACAACTTCAAAATTGACTTCTAATCATTACACAAATGCCAGTGCATATATGCAAGATACCAAGCAAAATGAGAAATTCGTCTCCCTCTAAAGGATCTCTATTGAGTAAAATATAGATAATTCTGAAAATATTGGCTAGTAGTCATCCATTCCCTTGGAATCATCGGTCAGTTTATTTGAGGTCTTGTAAGAGAATCTTCTAAACTTCATCTCTATCGTCTAAGAATCTTCTGATCAAAGCTTATATAACCTTTGACCAATTGAGATGGTTGAGGGATAAAAGTGGTAGGAGAGGGAAAAGAAAAAAGTAAGAGAGGGTGAGGAGATGGGTAAGTGAAATTATAAAATGAGGAATGAGCTAAAGATGGATAAAGGGTCTTAACAAGTATGTTGGAAAAGTGGAAAGAATGGCTATGGATGGGGAAGGATAAGAAGGAGGAGGGGACAAAATGTGATCCTCAATAAAAGAACATGTGAAAATAGGGACATGAGGAGCACCTTTGGGTTGAAATAGAAGGGGTAAAATAACTTGTGGACTATATTGATAAAGTGAAAGATAGGTTTCATATCTATGGGCCATGTGAAAATAGGGATTTGAGGAGCACCTTCGGGTTTAAATAGAAGGGGTAAAATAACCTCTGGACTAGATTGATAAAGTGAAAGATAGGTTTCATTTTTATGGGTCATTTCCTAATAATAAGATAAATAAGGCAGTGATGGAACTAAGACACTTCTATAATAATAGGCATCAAATAAGGAGGAATCAAAAGGAGATTTCTTTCAAAGCTGGGCTAAGAGATCCCCATCCTCACTTGGTTAGTATTTTGTACATGAGCAAAAGCTTATTTTGATGCTGATTCAAAATCATAGAATCAATCATTATATGTCAAGAAGTCTCATAAAAATCAACCACTTTGGAGGAATATATCTAGAACATTTGTTCTATCTGTAGCTCCAAATGTTTGACATACAAAATAACTTGGAATACTACATCTCCCACATACCAAGTCAAGTCTTCATCATCTGGGATCAACAAGTCACCTTGCAAGTACATGTAAGATATAAGTATGATATCTATAGTCACAAAATCCTCAAAAACCATTCTGACCACTTCACTCAACACAAATCAGAAGACAAACCTCCACTCCAACAATCCTTTGGAAGAGGCAAATCCATCGTGGAGAGCTTAATATACAGAATGCCAACTTAAGTTGTTGACAATGCACAAAGGAGTAATTTGGAGGAATAAACTCCTAGAACTACTCAAATGAAGACCACAAAAAGTCTACTCTTGAATGAAACCTTTCCACCTTGGCTTGGAATAAAGGGCATAATCTGGCATTTCTTTGAAGGACAACTAAATATATAGAGGATAAGGAAGGAACAGACTGCACAAAAGGACTCTATGAAGCAGAACTAGAATAAGCCAATTGTTCCTTAGGGCCCAAGAGAAACATCAAGAAAACGTGGAATATACTGTAAGAAAATCTATATTGTATCATCAACAAACATCTTTTTTATATTTGGTATGATCTCAATAAGAAAAAGAACACAAGAATAATAAATCTTCACATAGCTTCATAGAAAAATTTCTCCCATAGCTTTAACATGAGAAAAATTGATTGTGCTCTTAAGATTATTCATAGAATTCATTAAGAAATCACAAAGATAGAAGAGAATACACCACTTTTAATGGAAATCATCACATAGTATTCTTTTTCTAAAGTTCCATAGCTTTATTTCACAAGCTCTCACTCATAGATACATTGTTTTGCATAAATTTGACTATCTCTCACACACACTCTCCCTCATATATGCTCTCTCTTAAAATATACAATGGAATAATCAAGAATAATCATTCATAACTCTCTTTGTTAAAAGATAACCCTTCCCCAAGAGGTATGTCTAGTATGAAAGGTCACTAGGACCACTATAGTGTCCTTTAAGAGCTCACTACTGTCATTGTCACTTCAGTCTTTACTTCAAGTCTTCAACAACTACTTCTTTCACTTCTTCGAGCTAATTTGAGCTTATATTCATCTCTTCCCATGGTCGGAAAACTTTTCCAAGCTATATATGCATCCCATATCACTCTTACAAAGGCATACAGAACAGAGAAAATTCACAAGAATAGAGGCTTTACAAATAATCAACAAAGGGTTAACAAAAAGTTATTAAAAAGATTTTAGCTAATGTAAATCATTTAAAACTATCAATAATCAATCAATAAGCTTCCAAACACTCTCAAACTTCATCAACCATCATTCTAATCTCTCATACAAAAGGAAAATAGAATAAAACAGAAGGTCAATAGACCCAAATAGGCACAATCAAACACTAACAAGACATTAATATAGAACATATCAAAACATCATATCTCCACTATAAAGCATCATGAGCTTCTCAAACCTAATAAACGACATCCAAAACACTCCCAAACACTTTCAAAACAACTAATCATCATACAAAATTCATCAAAAATCAACTATTCAATCCATAAAAACAACAAAAATTAGCCAAAAAGTCAAGTCATCTCAACCCTCAATATATCCTCACACTTGATCAGAGAGCATCCTCCACGACCTACGAAAAAGAGAATATAAGCTCAAAATAGAGCTCATGTCGATCTTCCACAGCATCTTCAAGAAACACCATCCAACCACAACCCCAACTTATAACCTATAGCTAAAATAAAGAATTGCAACGAAAGGAAAACACCTTTATCCATTATCAGAGCTTTGAAACAAAAAAGCATGACAAACTGTTAAAGGATATAATAGGTTGATTTGCTTCTGCCATAACCATTCATCCCGTAGATAGAATCACAAACCACCATTAGTCATCTTCTCAATCAGCTTCATCTTCATCATTAACTCCACACAAAAGGGATAAAATATTACATATACACAATTCACATGGACACAAGATAATGTATTCTAAATGGCACATGCTCCCAAAAACTAAAGAGCAAGGAGAAAGATTTTTATTAAAAAGGATCAATACATTCAAGAGAGTGTCCACAGGTTATGTAGGATGAATATATTTTTTCTTGCACTTCATACTAAGCTTGAGATGCTCCAGACTCTTGTTCTCATCCAAAAAATGTAAAAGGTACATTCTGAAGATATTGTAAGCAACACATCCTTTCAAGCAGAATAATAAACCTAGTAAGAAAAGCTTGTGCAAAATAATATAGAGCATCCATTTGAGCAATAGTCACATTCTCATTTGGACTAATCATCAAGTCTGAATAGTATTTAGGTGAGAGTGTTGATGGATAAAAGCAAGATACCAAAATAGTGTTTTGGCCATCAAGAAAATTCATATGAGCTAAATGGGCATATATGACTGCTTGCAAAATCACATCTCCTACACAAAGTTTCATATCCTCCTCATCAAGGATGTGCAGATGTCCTCGAAGATACATAAAAGATAATAGTTGAGCTTCATGAGACATCAAGTCATCAACAAATCTGTCAAATACTGCTTTGAGTAAATTTGTTAACCACACATTTTGCCACCCATTCTCCGGAGGTTGTAAATCCACATTACTGAAGGAGATGTACAGCACAAAGTGCTGTTGTTGATACTGAATGCAAAAGGATAATGGAGGTGACACCAACTCAGTATAATGGGAAAAATCTCTTGGACACAGTTCATGCATTGCTAAAGGCGTTCTACCTTGGCAAAAAATCCGTCACATAGTTTAGCCTTTTGTTACAAATGATCTAGTTCTTCCTCAAACAACAAATGACACATCATGGGGACGGAAGGAGGAACAGAAAGAGTGGAAACTTTATGATTGAGCTCATCAATAAACTTCTCTTGCAACTCTACATTCTCTTGAGGATGCTGCAGTTGGCCCTCACAAATACCAAGCTTATGAGTTCAATCATTTCTTCAAGGGTGGAATTCTTTTCTTTGGTTAAGGATACATTTGCTTCCTCTAGAGTGGCAACCTTAACTTCTAATTCTTTAATCATGGTCTGTTGTGAATTCATCAAAGCCATAGCTGTAGTCATTTGGGTATGGATATCACTCAAAGTTGTCTTTTTAGAAGCTAAATCTGAAGAGCTTTGCTGAGCTGACTAGTCAAAGAATCCACCTTGTCTTGCAATGATGTATACACTCCTGTATAAATGGTCTAAAGAAATGAAGTCATGGAAGTCTCCAAAGCATTCAGAACACTAGAAATTACCTATGATAGCATAGATCCAAAAAGTACTATTTGCAAGGAAAGACGAAACTGTGGATCTCGTTGTCCTTTCCTTTGTGTTGTAAAAAGATTGGTACAAGACAAGAATGAGGGAAGGGAGCTACCAGACACCTCAAGGATTCGAATTTGTACCACATGGGTCAGAACGGGTAAAGGATCAAAAGGACCAAGAGTGTGATGCTTCTTTTGCATGATTTTGGTAGGGGGAACATCCACTAGATCTGAATTAACTTCCATAAGAGGAGAAGGAACATGCAGAGGAGACTACTATGGAAGGGAAACAAGATTAGGCATAGGAATGCCACCCGAGGGAGGTGCCAACTGAAAGATTTTCTATAGAAAAACCCCGCAGGACACATTACTGAGTTGACCTTTCGTGACTCACTAAAACTAATAATCCATCTTGGCCAACAAAAGTCCAATTAATCTTAACCCCTTTCAGGATCTGATAGAGGCCGTGAAGAGTTCTCTCTAAACAAACACTTTGAAGCCGACTTTCCTAGTCCTAGAGAAATTGGCATAATTGTTTCCATAAAGGTGAGGAAATATGTGCCACTCATACACCTAAACTAGTGATAACTTTGTGTGCAACCAAAGGAGTAGATGTTTCCTTCTGCAACAAGGCCCTTGGATCTCTGTAATGGATAATAATTGATTGCGAGTAAGCACAAGGAAAGCTACAAAAGACACAAACAAGGCCTCATTGATAGTAACAAGGGATTAACAAAATCGACGGCCATAAACCAAGTGTTAGAGCTTCTTGTAAGTCTCTAGGAAAGAATAATAGAGCTTTGCATCCACTAAAGGAAACTTCAAGGCCACAAAAAGATGAAGGCCAGCCTTTTGGATACAGTCAGTATCCAAGAGAAGAGAATAATCATGAACCGATAACCGTACATGCTGGATTGTAAGTGAGGGAGTTGAAAAAGATGCCATTTAGACCACACTAGAGTATCCACACATACATAACTAGGAAAAAGAAGAAGTGTTCCTGCAAAATCCACACATAATACCACTAACATAGATAATAGGGCAACACATTGACTGGATTAAACTAGACCTCCCCAAGCATTTCACACTCTACGAAAAATATGATATGACTTACGTACATATGCGACTGAAAGCTTCATGCGATGCATACATACAGGTATTTGAGAACCTATAATCAAACACTCAAAATAAAATAAAATTTCAGGCATTCTGTATTCTAGACACAATAGAGAGATCAAGAAAAAGCCATCATAGACTTTGACCATTACAATGAGTCATTTGCATAGCCCAACCCCAACTTATATTTACTTGACTGGGTGTACTATGGGTCTCTACAAATGCAATTCATTTTTTAAAAGTTATATGATCTATGGTGCAAAGCACATGCATACGTGACTTTGGCGGGCTCATTGTTAATTACAAGTTAATTATGTATATAGCGCGTGTGCGTAGACTTGTGAATGGATTTTTAAATTACCAAATTAAGTGGGTTATCATGCTATGTGCTCGTGCAATGACGGGGTTCCTTTTATAAATCAACTAACGGTTCTTTTTAATTAAATATTTAGGATGTGCATTCTATTAATTTTGTGGATGCAACAGTTAGTTGAATTTAATTACAATTACTTGTGTGTGACAATGCATGTCAAGGATGAAAATAGAAAAACCTATTGCGGCGGGTGGACACCCACAAGGTCTGTCGTGCAAAATTCAATTTCTAAACATACCAAAAAAATAGAAAAATATGTGTTCGCAAACAACATGGCGACCAAGTGGCAATCAGCCTCTTGGAAGTTGCAAAAAACCGAATACTAATATAAAAAGAATTCCCCAAAAAGGGTTTGGCACTTGGGTAATTACATGTTGGGGTGTTGTTTTGTTTTATTTTCATTCTTTTTTTAAAATGGATTTTCATAAATGTGTCGTTGTGTGTGGTAAGTTGGGGTTTTTTTTCTTTTTTTTCAAATTTTGGTATTTTTTTTCTTTAAGGCATTAAAAACAACCACGTTTGAAAATTTTCATAATGTTTCTTTGTTGGTGGTTTTTCTCTTCAAATAAATCATTTTCAATATTTTTGTTAATTTTTTTTATTTTTAATGGATCATAATCATAATGTAAATTTATTTGGAAATTTGTAGATTTTTTAATCATTTTTTTTAAATCTAGTGATTTTTATATGATATATTCAAATTTTGTGATTTTTTTTAAATATTGCAATACTTTTCTATTTTTTATTGGCATTTTGCATTAAGATGGAATAATCCAATGTTTTTAAAAAAGTGTAGATTTTTTCTATAATTTTTTTTTTACTTTTCTTCATTTTATTTCAATTTTATTGATTTTAGACTATTTTTAAATATTTTTGACTTTTTTTAAAAAATAAAAAAGGAGGAAAATATGGTACCCGATCACATAGACAACATGGATCTGCATGTGAACAACTAGAAGCTATCCATCATGCATGCAAAACTAGATGCACATCCTCGTGCGTGAATGACCACGATCATAACACACGTAATGAGGTCGAAAACCCTGTATGGGAACATGACCTTAGAAAGGGACACACACGAACAACATGGTGGAATTATGCATGGTCACGTGCAAGAGAAAAAAGGGAAAGAAAAAATTGGTGGTGGTGGGGTAGTACTAGGGTTGGTTGTGTCGGATAAGGTTATTTCATTTTCTATTTGTTGTGGGTTTGTTGGTGTTTTGTGTTTTTTTTCGGCTTTTTTCTTTATTTATTTTTTAATGTGAAAGTAGGAAGGCTTATAAAGATATACATGTATATAGAAAAAGGGAGGGCGGGGGGGCCTTAGGCATAGGTTGTGTTTTTGGTGTTTAAATGTTGGGGGGGGGGGAGTGAATAAATAAAAATTTCTTAGTCTTTTTTTTGTGTTTCTTTTGTTTGGGTTTTAAGGATGTTTGTGTTTAGTTTGTTATTTGTGAAAAAAAAATCAATTTTGAAGTCTGAAGGTTGGGTGAATGAGTAAAGGAAAATGTAATGCTTATTTGTTTTGTTTTGTTTTTTTTTAAAAGTTGTGTGTGTGTGTGTGTGTTTTGTTTTTTGGATTAAAAATGGTATGAGTGTTGTGATTTGGTCTTTTTTTTATAATTAGGGGGGGGGGGGGGTGTTGGGTTACCTTCGCGGTGAGCGGACAATGGTCCTCAGCGGGGGTTCATGTCATGGGCAAGGCACATGTGTGCACCGTGGGTGTGCAGTTTTGGGGCAAAGTAGGCGCTCCTCAACGATGAGAAGGCGGGGTGCGGCTAGTGAATGGCTATCAACGGCTTTGGCTCAGGTTAGATATTAAGTGGGGTTTTTTATCTTGATGTACACATCAGCGGTCAAGGTCTAGTGTGGCCGATTGATTGTAGGGTTTAGAAAAAGGGATGGAGAGAAAAAAAAAGGGCATGTATACGGCATGGGCATGGATATGGAATGCCAAACTCACTATACTCTCTCTCTCTCTCTCTCTCTCTCTCTCTCTCTCTCTCTCGCAACTCTTTGAACCCACACATCCATGCTCTCTCATGGCCCTTTGAAGCATAGCAAGCTCGTCTCACGGCTCTCTGAAATGACACATCCATGCTCTCTCGGAGACCTTTGAAGCCAAGCTCGTCTTCTACAACAACAGGTACATGGGCTCTCTCTCTCTCTCTCTCTCTCTCTCTCTCTCTCTCTCTCTCTCTATTCTCTAAAACAGATCATGGTGGCTTTTGGAACAAGAAAATCATGGCTGATCGAGCCAAATTACTACCTCTGTCTCTCTCTCTCTCTCTCTCTCTCTATTCTCTAAAACAGATCATGGTGGCTTTTGGAACAAGAAAATCATGGCTGATCGAGCCAAATTACTACCTCTGTCTCTCTCTCTCTCTCTCTCTCTCTCTCTCTCTCTCTCCTGACCCCTTTAGGATTGAAGCCACAGATCATGGTGGATTTGACAGTTTTCTTGGAGATTTTGCTCATTTTCTAAGCTTGATCAAGAGAGATGGCACCAGCAACAGGCAACGAGAAAACCATGGGAGTGGATGGCATCATCTCTCTCTCTCTCTCTCTCTCTCTCTCTCTCTCCCTTTAGGATTGAAGTGGATCATGGTGGATTTCACAGTTTACTTGGAGATTTTGCTCATTTTCAAATCTTGATTAGGAGAGATGGCACGAGCAGGCAACGAAAAAACCATGGGAGTGGATGGCATCGCTAGTGACAAGCAAAGACAGGAGAAGTGCAGGGGATTTTGGAGCTCTAGCTCTCCTGCAATGTTGTTGTGGGCAAAAGTCCAAAGAGTAGTTTGCACACTTAAAGAGAAGAAGAGAGCCATGTAGCCTCGAGACTGAAAGACCATGCCATTCGTATTAGGTAGATTCCATCTAAATACTTCACGTTAGATTTGTAGCACTGTAGCTGTATTGTGGTGTTTAACAAGTACATATATATGCAATATCGAGGAAGGTTGATGTTAGTGTATTGTTCTCTCTCTTTTTTTGGACATTGCTGTGATTTTCGAGCAAGCATCAATGACCTGAAAAACTCTCATATTGTGCTCAACTGATTTATCCATGTAATGAAGTATATGACAAAAGCTTACAATCATAGGCCTGATGTTCAGCATGATCTTGTACCTCACATAAGATTTGCATTTAGAGCAGGTCAATGCTGCCAAAATTCTCAACATAAGCAACGGCATAGGTTACATTTCTCATGTGCTTGGTGGTTATCTAGCAGATTCATACCTTGGATGTTTTTGGGCTTTGATCATAGCCTCTCTCATTAACTTGGTGGTGAGTTCCTTGAAGAGTCCCTTTTGTTCTTTCTTTTTAATGACATGCCATGACTAAGGATTGTTGTTGTTTTAAGGCATGATCTTAACGGTAAATCTAAGCCGAAAAATGATTGATGTCACCACTACATGCATGGGATATGCTTGCACAGGAAGCATCTCAATGTGCAACACATTGGGTCGCACACAAACTAATTAATTCAAGTGAGCCTGCACTAGTATTAGTCGAGCTTATCCAGACAACCAATTTATAGTAGTCTCGATCTGCTTCCCTGTTTCCTATGCTTGTATTGATGAAGTTTCTTTATCTGCATGAATGTAGGGAATGTTTCATCCCTTAGGCCAACTCCTTGTCCGACTGGTTCAAATCAGGCACCATCTCAATGTGCACAACCTACAACAGGCCAGCTTGCTTTCCTCTATTCACAGCTTTTACATTATTGGCCATTTCTTCAGGTGGCATCAAACCATGTTCCTACCCTTTTGGGGCTGACCAATTTAACCAGGACACTTTCGAGGGGAAGAAGGCTTTCCAAAGCTATTCAAACTTGTATTTCTTTGGTATCTACCTGTCTGTGCTCCTCTTGAGCACCATTGTAGTTTATGTGCAGTAGAGTGTGAGCTGGGCCATGGGGTTTGGCATACCCACCATTGCCATGGCCTTGTCTATAGCCATGTATATGTTGGGAGCACCATTACTGTGGCAAAGGGAGACATCATTGAGGGAGACTTCCTTGTCTGCTATAGCTGGTACTCCTACAGGAATGTTGCCATTGCTCTTGTCTCTTTTTTCTCACACAATAGCACAAGAGAATTAGTCGAGGCATATTTTTAGTTATTTTAAGTTGGAGCTATTTTCAGTGTTGTACATTGAGTGAATAGTGCTTCAATGAGAGTAATTGGCGCTTTGATGAGCAATGTCTATCAATAAGAAGCCCCTTCAAGCCCTACTCTGCGAGAGTGGTTGTATGTTTTCAATCAATGCCATTGTATATTTGTATCCCAAATGTTGTATGTCAACATATTTGAAAATATGACATAGTTTGAGCAATCGAGTATCAAAAGATCGTTGCACTTCATATAATTCCACTTTGCAAGAGTCCTTGTATGTTTTCGATCATTGTCATGGCATATTCGTATCCCAAATGGTTTATGTTAGCATATTTGAAAATATGATATAATTCAACAACTCTAGTTGTATATTTAACATAATGTGTGTTACTAAAATTCTTTTGGTACTACAATTGTGTCTTCTTTAAACCTAGCCCTTTGAGGTTACTTGAACATACAAATAGAGCTAAAGTTAAATATTTTCAATTTTTATATGTATTTAATATAGATACATACAGTATTAGAAATTTTTTGGTAGTATAGTTATCTCTAGACTTAGCCCTTTGAGTTTACTAGAGCTTTCTAACAGCTACACAAAAAACTACTACTACTTTCTAACGAAGGAAATTCGGTATGGCAACCTCTATACTATGCCAAACTCCCTTTTGCCACAAAGTGAATGAGGTAAGGGCACCACCTAGTCATGGAAGAGCGGACTAGGAGAGGAGCTTGTGAGGGAGAAGAGAGGAAAACTGAGAGAGAGAGAGAAAGAGAGAGAGAGAGAAAGAGAGAGAGAGAGAGAGAACTACAAAAAAATAGATGAATCAATAAACTTAATAGATGGAGAACCCTCGAGACATAACCAACATACACAATATGGAATAGCATGGGCTTATTACACTGTAGACATGCATAAGCTATAATAGGGGAATGATTTGCATAAGCTCATGAGAGAGAATGAAGAAGGCCTCTTGGATCTCTCTCTTCTTGCAAATTACAAAGGAGAAGGCCTCTTTATATAGGCTTTGAGGGTGTTTAGGGAGGAGGTTAAGATATAATAGGAATTAACACCACCAAAGCTGCATTAAGGCGGTTCCACCAATGTGGAAGCTCCATCTAGATGTTTTGTTGACCAATTTGTACTTAATCAAACTCCATCATAGGTGAGTTGTCTCCATTATCCCCCCCATAGCTTGAGTCCAAGAGCTCTCCTATAAAAAAATATAGAGAATCTTCATAAAATAAGATCATATCTAGCAATAATAGAGAGAGAGTAGTGAGAGTTCATACATTACTACTACAATTAAGGATGATTTGAGGGTGATTTAGAAGGGGAATTCTAATGGTTTATTAGCTTGAGAGAGAGGAGAAGAGAGGGGAAAGGGTTGGGAGTCTAATGAATGATGTTTTATGGGGTGATTCGGACCCTTCTTGTGAAGAGTGGCGTGAATCGTTACCCTCTCAATGTCAGCATCCATGGTTGGATCTTCTTCATTGTCCAGCCCCTTGGTGGAAATACTAGAGGTTCTCCCTCTGGCCATAATGGTAGTTCCTTGGCCATGAGCGGCTCTATTTTGACCTTGGAATTACCCTTGGCGATGCCCTCTCCCAAGCTTGGGACACTCCCTCTTGAATTGTCCAGGCTCGTTGCAATGGAAGCAACGTGGTTTGCAATCATTGCTTTGTGTTGAAACAAAGTTATTGATAGCATTGACTCTAGCTTTCTTTCTTTGGCCCTGATTCTGACCCTGTGCTCTCTTAGTTTGAGCCTTAGACATGCCCTTATTCTGATCTTTGTAAGGCCAAATTCTATTGTTCCTTGGTTTGGTTTGCACCTCCTGTATTATTGGAGCAACTTGAATGAGTGCATCTTGTAGGTCCGTTGGGCGCATTGATTCCAATCGAGTGTTTATGGGTGGATTCAACCCAGTACAGAATTTTGACACCTGCTGTGTCATATCCATTGGAGGTGCATACTTTAGAATTATCCATTGCTGTATCATATCCATTGGAGGAAGCATACTTTAGGGATAATCCTAGCTGCTTCAAGTCATAGAATTCATTCATCTTTTGTGTGCGGTAAGCAGGTGGCAGATACCTCCCTCTCACAGCTTCCTTAAGCTTATTCCAAGTGACTGTCCCCTCCGAGATTGCTTGGTCTCTGCACCACTGTTTCCACCAAAGTCTCGCTTCGCCTCTAAGCTTAAGTTTGGAGAGCATGGCTTGGTTAGCAGGTGTAGTTCTTGCTGCCTCAAAATAGTCCTCCATGGACTCAATCCAGCTCTCGGCGTCGGCTTGAACAGTCCTTCCCTTGCCATCAAACTCGGGTGGCTTAATTTGTTTGAGAAGGAATTTCTTCTCTTGTGCCACAGCTGGACTTAGTGCAGGAGTCGGATTTGGAACCTCGCTTGGGGTTGTGTTTGAACAATAAGATTCTTTATGTTAGCATCTTATCATACGTTCCCATATTATGTTAATATGACTAGCATATCTTTTTAACTAAGTGATTTAATCACTTAACTCCTTAGCTAACATTTACGATCGAGATAGACAATTGTAAAAAGTCTTATTTATTCATGAAGATATAACCCCTTGAGTACATTTATTTTGGATAAGTAGGACAGGTTGATTGATACATCAATTTGGGAAAAATAGGATTGTGTTACAATCGGCTACAGGGACGGAATAATAATAGGGAGTGGGTTCATGGATTTTCAGAAAACGGTAAGTCATAGGAAGCTTGGGGTATCCCTTCCTTTGATACCCGTTCTTCTCATAGCGCCCTAACACTTTGATTCTGTCAGCAAAAATCACCTGGATCACTTCTTCATAGACATACTTGTTCTGCTTGACTTGCCGACCACTAACATGCAAAGTTGCGTTTACGCGAGCTTCGACAAAGATGAATAGCTTCATGATCTTTAAATCCTCCATCCACTTGATTCTCTTCAAGTTGATCTGAAGGTACATGAGTCGGTGGGCTGCTATGCAGTATATTCCTGAGTCTCCTATCCATCTCCACTCCGCATACAGGGGCGAAGGATTATAGATGCGGTCTAGAATATCCATCATGCCAAGCCTCTAACGATAATTCGAAGCATGCATTGCAGTCATGAACATGACCTGGAACACCAAGAACTTGCTCCATGCTTCGTGACTTTGCAACCCAGCATCCATAAGTGAGTAAAGAAATGTTTTCAACAGAAAACACTGGTCTATTCTACTCATCTTCCCCTGTTTATCCCCTTATTCCCTTTATTTTCCTCCATTAAGTTCCTTTATAATCTTTAGATCTCGTTGGCTCGCTCTGATACCAACTATAACGTGTCCGCTTGTCCACTATGGGACACGTCTTAGCAGCCCGTCGGGAGGGGAGTCTAGAAAGTGCCACCTAGCACTCGCAAGGAATGTCACAGGATTTGCGATCTAGGTCTTCTCGAGTCTGCCCCGAAGCGGAAGTATCCGGCCGTTCCCACTTAGGACCGACCTGAAGTCAAGGTTTCTTTCCTATCAGCCAAGTCTCTAGGAAGTAGCTAGCGTCGAGCTCCAGATGACCCACTTTGAGTAGGAACAACAGAGTCGAAGTGGATCTATGCTGCACTTGGTTCATGGAGAATGAGAAACGAGAGGGATGCGAATCTCAACCTCTCTGCCCATAAAGCATAGTCCCATTCTGCTCCCCTAAAACAACATAAATCGGGATTCTAACTCAAGTGATCTCATCATTGGTGCACCCATTACTACTAACCTAATTATATCTTTGTATCATTGTACACTTGGACACTCAAGTTAAACACCATTTCTTGCCCATGCCTTTACTTATCTATAACACCTCCTTCCATAAATTGTGCTTTCTAAACCATATCAAGCTGAGTGAGGGGTTACATAATTTATGGGAAGCTAAATTGAAGAGTCTTATATAATCCATTTTGGCCCTTTACAAATTTCAAATCAATCAAGCATACAATATAATACTTTCTAGACAAAAATTTTGGATCCAAAAATTAGTTGGGATTAAAAAAGTGAAATTATTGCTTTGGAAAGTAGTAGTAGTTTTCTACCTAGTTGTTAGAAAGCTCTAACAAACTCAAAGGGATTAGATAAGTGGAATTACTGCTTTGGAAAGTAGTAGTAGTTTTCTGTGTAGCTGTTAGAAAGCTCTAGTAAACTCAAAGGGCTAGGTCTAGAGATAACTATACTACCAAAAAATTTCTAATACTGTATGTATCCATATTAAATACATATAAAAATTGAAAAGATTTAATTGTAGCTCTATTTGTATGTCCTAGTAACTTTAAAGGGCTAGGTTTAGAGAAAACACAATTGTAGTATCAAAAGAATTTTTGTAATGCACATTATGTTAAATATACAACTATTGTTGAATTATATCATATTTCCAAATATGCTAACATAAACCATTTGGGATACGAATATGCCATGACATTGATCGAAAACATATAAGGACTCTTGCAAAGTGGAATTATATGAAGTGCAACGATCTTTTGATACTCGATTGCTCAAACTATGTCATATTTTCAAATATGTTGACATACAACATTTGGGATACAAATATACAATGGCATTGATTGAAAACATACAACCACTCTCGCAAAGTAGGACCTGAAGGGGCTTCTTATTGACAGACATTGCTCATCAAAGCACCAATCGCTCTCATCAAACTGCCATTCACTCAATGTACAACACTAAAAATAACTAAAAATATGCCTCGCCTAATTCTCTTGTGGTATTGTGTGAGGAAGAAGAGACAATAGCAATGACAACATTCCTGTAGGAGTACTAGCTATAGCAGAGACAAGAAAGTCTCCCTCAATGATGTCTCCCTCTACCATAGTAATGGTGCTCCCAACATATACATGGCTATAGACAAGGCCATGGCAATGGTGGGTATGCCAAACCCCATGGCCCAGCTCACACTCTACTGCACATAGACTACAATGGTGCCCGAGAGGAGCACAGACAAGTAGATACCAAAGAAATACTAGTTTGAATAGCTTTGGAAAGCCTTCTTCCCCTCGAAAGTGTCTTGGTTAAATTGGTCAGCCCCAAAAGGGTAGGCACATGGTTTGATGCCACCTAAAGAAATGGCCAACAATGTAAAAGCTGAGTAGAGGAAAGCAAGTTGGCCTGCTGTAGCTTGTGCACATTGAGATGGTGCGTAATTTGAACCAGCTGGACAAGGAGTTGGCCTAAGGAATGAAACATTCCGTGCATTCATGCAAATAAAGAAACTTCATCAATACAAGCATAGGAAATATGGAAGCAGATCGAGAAAACTATAAATTGGTTGCGTGGATAAGCTAGACTAATACTAGTGCAGACTCACTTGAATTAATCAGTTTGTGTGCGACCCAATGTGTTGCACATTGAGATGCTTCCTATGCAAGCATATCCCATGCATGTAGTGGTGACATCAATCATTTTTCTGCTTGGATTTACCATTAAGATCATGCCTTAAAACAACAACAATCCTTAGTCATGGCATGAAATTAAAAACAAAGAACAAAAGGGACTCTTCAAGGAACTCACCACCAAGTTAATGAAAGAGGCTATGATCAAAGCCCAGAAACATCCAAAGTATGAATCTGCTAGATAACCACCAAGCACAGGAGAAAAGTAACCTCTGCCATTGCTTATGCTGAGAATTTTGGCAGCATTGACCTACTCTAAATGGAATTCTTATGTGAGGTATAGGATCATGCTGAACATCAAGCCTACGCTTGCAAGCTTGTCACATACTTCATTACCTGGATAAAGCAATTGAGCATAAGATGAGAGAGTTTTTCAAGTCATTGATGCTTGCTGGAAAATCACAGCAATGTCCAAAAAAAGAGAGAGAACAATACACTAACATCAACCTTCCTCCATATTGCATATATATGTACTTGTTAAACACCACAATACAACTACAATGCTACAAATCTAAGGTGAAGTATTTAGATGGAATATACCTATTACGAATGGCATGGTCTTCCAGTCTCGAGGCTGCATGGCGCTCTTCTTCTCTTTAAGTGTGCAAACTGCTCTCTGGACTTTCGCCCACAAGAACATTGTAGGAGAGCTAGAGCTCCAAAATCCCTTGCACTTTTCCTGTCTTTGCTTGTCACTAGCGATGCCATCCACTCCCATGGTTTTTTTGCTTCCTGTTGGTGCCATCTCTCCTAATCAAGCTCAAAAAATGAGCAAAATCTTCAAGTAAACTGTGAAATTCACCATGATCCGCTTCAATCCTAAAGGAGGGAGGGAGAGAGAGAGTGTGTGTGTGTGTGTAATCTAGTTCGAGCTGCCATGATTTTCCTATTCCAAAAGCCACCATGATCTGTTTTAGAGCATATAAAGAGAGAGAGGGAGGATGCCATCCACTCCCATAGTTTCTCGTTGCCTGCTGGTGCCATCTCTCCTGATCAAGCTCAGAAAATGAGCAAAATCTCCAAGAAAAATGATCCGCTTCAGATCCACTTCAATCCTAAAGGGGTCAGGAGAGAGAGAGAGAGACAGAGAGAGAGAGATGAGTAGTAATTTGGTTCGAGCAGCCATGCTTTTCCCTTTCCAAAAGCCACCATGATCTATTTTAGAGAATAAAGAGAGAGAGAGAGAGCGCCCATGTACCTGTTGTTGCAGAAGACGAGCTTGGCTTCAGAGTCTGCGAGAGAGCATGGATGTGTCGTTTCAGAGAGCTGCGAGACGAGCTTGCTATGCTTCAAAGGGCCATGAGAGAGCATAGATGTGTGGGTTCAGAGAGTTTCAAGAGAGGGAGAGAGGGCAAAGGGCCAGGGATGCTCTATAACTTGAGTCACGAGAGAGAAAGAGAGAGAGAGAGAGAGAAAAAAAAGAGTAACGAGGGTTTGGCATTCCATGTCCATGGCCATGCCACATGCATGAGCCCCCTTTTTTATTTTTTCTCTCCATTCCTTTTTTTTAAACCTTGTAGTCAATCCGCCACATCAGACCTTGATCGCCGATGTGTACGTCAAGACCAAAAACCCCACTTGATATGTAACCTAAGCCGTTGCCGACGTCAACCCACACCGCGTACGGCAAGGCACGTGCTCTGCAAAGGCAAGAATGCAATTTGGGGCCAAGGAATAGCAGTCGACGGTGGGGTGCATGGCGTGTGGATGAGACAGGCACTTCGCGACGGTAGGAAGGCAGTTCATGGCCAATTGGCGAGGCACGGAGGTCAGCCTTTGACACCACAGGGCGGTCGGAAGGGGAGGGTGAGAACCGCGAACGGCTCCCGATAAATTTCAGGCCCCATTGCCTACGCGGCGATGGGGTCAATGTGGCACTTCCAGTCGGAAAAGCATGATGATGGGCCACCACTTGCGTTGGGCCCTACCCCACCAACACGTGCCTCATGAGATGCCCTACAATGAGGTTGAGAGAATCCCGAAAAGAAATCTAGCCATTTTCCTATCAATTTATTAACATCTCTAGCCTTTGCATTTGCCTTTCTCTTCTTAATCCCTGTAGCCATTAATTGAAAAATGTCACCTGATGCCCTTTCTTTGACTCTACCTTGGAAGTATGAACCATTTTATTTATTCCTTTTATATTTAACTTGGAAGTACAAGCCATTCTATTTATTTCTGACGATATTGCTTCTCACAACCATACATGCTTAGTCCTTGCACTTTCACAAAACAACATTTGTAATTTATGTCCAATTTGGAAGTATGATTAGTACTACTTTAGCTATATGCTTGGTCCTTGCATTTTCACCTAACATTTGCTTGACCACTTTAATCTTGTGATTAACCCTTATAGTTTCCCCTAACAACATTTGCTTGATATATTGTTGTGAAGGATTTCAAACTCAATATGCCAACTTTGGAAATTCAAAAATTAATTCAATTAAGTATCCATATTTAATATAATGACTTGTGAACACATGTTTCAATCCTCGCATGTTACTTCTTTTTCCTAGGCTACTTTGTTGCATGCAAAATATTAGATTTCATTTTGAGATGCATACGAGCCCCTCTATGGTTGGGACAAAGGCATGCTATGGTGGGAGAAGAATGAGACATAACGGGACGCTCTCCCGTTACCAAGTTTTGCATCTAGTTTCCACTCTTTCTCTCTCTCAAAATTTTTTTTGCTTTAGGGTAAGAGGGCTAGTAGTGTAGTAGCTACTACTACTGATGACCCTCAAAATCTGCTAGGAATTTACGTTTCCTTGCCAAATTTTTAGATTATATGTGTGCTCCAACATAGGGATTATGATAAAGAAATCTAAGCATTCATGATGTAGTCTTTGTGGAAGATCAAATTGAAGCACAAGTTGCAATTGAAGTCTAATAGAAAACACCCATTATAGAAGGGCATGAGCCTCACCAAAACTATGAGAGGGTGCTAGTGATGAAGCAGGATATTAACCCTTCTAGAAGCTCACATTTGTAACATATAGTATTACACTTATAAGCCATTCCATCCCTCATTAAACTATTTCCTATAGGCTTATACCTTAAGACTTTACATCTTTAAATCATGGCTTACATCCTTAAAGCCTGTGACGTGCCGCCTATTGATTGTCCATGCACGTTTTGGCAGTCCATCGAGAAATGAATCTAAGCGTCGCCACTCGGCACTCCCATGGAATGTCACAGGTTTTGTCCCTAGGGTTTCCCGAGTCTGCCTCTCGCAACGGAATGTTCACAGTCGGACCCACTAGGATCGACCTGAAACTTGAGTCCCTAGTTGTCAAGGTCTCCTGACACCATTCTAGCTCCACATCGTCCCGCGGCATCTGTCAGTCCCACGCAGCCTCCCCTCTCTCCACCATCCCATCTTGTCTTCCCACGGCAGCCCCTCTCCCACTCGTCAACACACAACAACCCCCCCCCCCCTCCGTCCGCCAGTTGGCGGCATAAGGGGGGCATTACTTCTTTTTTTTTTAACTTTTCGTTAATTACAGGAGGGTCATTCGACAGGGGAGTGGAATATTACAAAGCCTTACATAGATCTACACCAAACCTTGCACATACACCACAATGTACATGCCTCTACACCATAGGTTACACCCTTTTAGCCTTACATAACTCTACAACATCCGTTACATATGCATGCACCACAATGTATATCTATACATCTTTGCAACTTCCTTTGCACACTAAAGCCCTTTACACTTATACATGATTCCTTATATGACACATATATCCAGACACACATATAAACCGTAAATGTACACCATCCCTTACATTCTATATAGCCCTACGCATCACATATACCATTACACTTTACACCCTATACCATTTGCTAACATCATTATCCTTACACCATACCCTGCACCCTCATAGCTTAAGACCACACCTTTGAAAAGTGTATCTTTACCACTATCATATGATCGTAAAGCTTTATACTACAATTTCCAAATGGTAATGTTGCACAAATCTTTAGACCTTCCACTTGAACTATTACTTTAGAAAAGAATAATATCATAAGGCTTTTTTTTTTTGTATGTACCATTTCTTATATCACACACCTTATGTTGACATCTAGGCTTGCACCTAGATACCTTACAAAACTCTCTACCATAATGTATGAATTACTCCCCTCTACACCATACCTTACCCCCTTATAGCGTTACATAACTTTACACCATCTCTTACACATGCCTACACCACAATTTACCACCATTCTACACCATCCATTACACCCTATATAACCTTACATGGCACATACCTTATGCATGCATACACATAGCGTTAGACCTTACACATGCATCTACACTTACACCGTGATTCTTGATAAATGTCTATGGTATCCCTTACATGAGCATACACATAACATCTTTCAAAAAGTAACCCAAGTTATATATTAACTACTAAACTAGTTCAATGTCATAGAGAGCTTGCATCTAATACTTTGAAAACATATCCTTTAGCTTGCAAAAGGAGTATTATGCACCATGGCTTAAGATCTTATTTTGATATCTAGGCTTACACCTCCATAGCTTACAAAACTCTACAACATCCCTTACACATGCACACACCTACCCTTACACCTATATACATGAAAAGCCTCTACACCATGATCTAATATTTTGAAGAGGTGTCCACTAACTTCTCCCATTGTAGGGATAAAGCATAGATGGTCCCTTGTTGTGGCAACTATACTTTCATGCATGGTTGCATTAAAAAACAAAAAGGTATTGGCATTTTGAAATATATTTTATAGTAGTTTTTCATATAAAGGATGCAAAAATCTAGCTTTCTTGTTGAATGATTTTAGTATTAATAAATTGAATTATTTAAATGAGCAATATTAGTTTTTTTTTGCAAAATTACACTTAAGTATGCCTTCCATAGATTGTGTTAGAGTAGTTGTTCAAATAATAACGAATTCAAAATGAGCAATGATACGTAGCTCACCTCGACACTTAAAGTAGATGGCTCATAGTGTGTAGACATAATGAAAATATTGAATATATTTCGATAAGAAGTTTACACTTTCATAGATGACATAATACAACAGCCATCCCCAATGATATTTTGGCTATGGACTAATGACTTCCTTGATAATAAATCTTCAAAGATACTTTTCTGTACAAGTAACATGGTGCTAAGGCCAATTCAATAGGCTATACAAAAAGAGGGGATGTCCATGTTGAGCTAAATGAGTAGAATCCTAAAGAACTATAAAAAAACCATGACAGCATCAAATGTGTTGCATGAGTACTCTACAAAAACACAAAAGCACAATTAGCACGGTGTAGTAAACGATCAATACAAAGCACTCAGCTAGTGTTGATGTACCTATTACTATTGCAACACTATCAATTGCGACAAACCACAATATAGAAAGAGTTTTAACAACATCAACTGGGCACATAACAATATTATTTGTGTTTTATGGGAGACCAAGGGCCAACAATAACTATCAGGTTGTCTAGATAGGTGGGTGATGGTACTCAAAGCGGGAAGGCAGAAGAGAGTACTACCTTACTACAGCAGAAGAGTGTGATGGTGCACAAAGCAGGAAGACACAGAGAGAGAGAGAGAGAGAGAGAGAGAGAGAGAGAGAGAGAGAGAGAGAGAGAGAGAGAGAGAGAGAGAGAGAGAGAGAGAGAGAGAGAGAGAGAGAGAGAGAGAGAGAGAGACGAGGAGGATGGGAAGAGGTGGAGATTTGGTTAGCTTACATTGAATGCTGCCCCACATGACAATGGCAACTTGGCTCTTCGGTGGCATCCCTGGCATCCCGCTCGGAAACAGTAAAGGTTGGAGGGCCCATCACCTATGTGGCCCCATTGCCACATATAGGGGATGGGGCTTGAAATATAGCTTGAGCCACCACAAACAAGGGAGGGGCAGGCGTTGGCACGACAAGAGGAGGGAATCAAGGAGGGGGGTAGAGTCATTGAAGGAGCCATCTACGAAGAAGAAGGGGAGGAAGGGGTCATTGATGGGGGTGTCGCGGAAAAAGAAGGGGAGGAATGGGAGGAGGAAGGAGTGGAGGATAAGTGGAGGAGGAGATAGGGAGAAGAAGGAAGGAGGGGAGGTGGTGAAGGTGGGGGTACGTAGGGGTGTGTGTGTGTGTGGGTGAGGGGGGGTTTCATTGGTGGTTTTTTTCTTTAAATTATGTTTAAAGCGGTTTCGTGTGTGTGCGTTTTTTCTCTTTTTGTTTTTTTGTTTTCAATGAATCCCCCCCCTCATTGTGCGTACAAATGCAAGCGAGGGATTTAAAAAATTGTGACGATGGGATCCACATGACGATAGGGGCATACGTGTGGGAGAAGGATGTTGGTACGGATGCATCAACACGCAAAAAATTGTGAAACGCATGCGTTCATGCAAAAACATGCAAAACATGAAAATGTAAATTATGAAAAAAGTAATAATAATTAAATCAAATACCAGATGAACAAACATTAAAAATAAAAAATATGTCGTAGAGGATGAGAGGGAATAGGGTGGAAAAATGGAATGAGATGGCTGGGGACAATGAAGGGCATTTGCATGGGAAAAAGGTGAAAATCAGACAGGTAAACACACATGAAAATTCAAGTCTGAAAATCCGTCTTCCAAAACAAGGGCAATGAAAAGGAAAAATATCCTAGATGATGTGGCAGATCAGCTTGTCACATCACATCGCAAGTTTGACAAGTTTCGCATGGAAAAAACAGTAAAAGCATGCTTAAAAAAGAGAATAAAAATTAATATAGAAAAAAATCTAGTGGTTGAAATAAAACAAAAAAAAACAAAAAAAATATGCATGAAAGTGAAAGACATGATGGATAAGGTAGAACGGGGTTCTAAGGGCGGTAGGGTGTGTTTGCATGGAAAAAATGACAAAAATACAAACGAGTACATAATAAAAAATTAATACAATAAAATCCGTGCATCGAAACAAAGTTCCACAAAAAGAAAAAATGTGAGGGAAAATTGATGGAATAGGGCTGTCAAGTCAAAATGCAGTTTCATGGCATTATGGGGCACTCACATGGAAGAAATAGGAAAAACGAGTACAAAAATGAACGAAAAAAGTAATATCATAAAATGGGTGGGCCAAAACAAGATGGAGGAAAAAGGAAAATTGTGCAAGGGAGCAAGATGGACAAGGCTTTCTAATCATAATTGAATTCCGAGGTGTTTAGGATAGGTTTGCATGAAAACAGAGCCAAAATCCACACACGAGAATACTCGAAAATATAGAAAAATTAGTAACGCACAAATGGTACATCGAAATGATAGGCAATAAAAATGAAAAATATCAAGAGGAAGGTATATGTCAAGGCGGTTACATCAAGTTGCTACTTTGAGGTGAAAAATGTATGTTCACATGGAAACACATTAAAGGGACAAAAAATTCTTTAAAAATTAATAACTCATGATTCGTGGCTCAAATTTAAGGACTATAAATAGGAAAAGTGGATGCGTCAAAGGGATAAACAAGGATGCAAGGTGAGATTTTTATTTTGTGAAACGTAGGATGTGTTCACATGGAAAAGTGACAAAAAAAAGGATAAAGACAAACAATCAAGGAACGACCCTAAGACGTGGTGAAAAGAAGATAGGTGGGTGGAAAAGGGACCCCGTTAGGGCAAAATCAGGTCATGGTATGCTGAAATCATCTCATAGGGAGGTTTCCACCAGGAGGCAATGCAAGTGGACATGCAGGGACTGCCCTCTCAACTTAAGACCTTAATAGATTGGATGGAATTGATCAACAGGGACCTGAAACTTGATCACAACTCGTACATGTACGTCCTCGCACTTAAAACATAACTAACTTTGGTAAGCAAAAGGGGTAGGATTAGAAAAACTTGACCCAATTTGCAGATGGTTGAGGTAAACCGTTGTAGATGTGTGCAGAATTGTAGTTGTTGGCAGCAGGTACCACGGCTCGCCATATCACACTTTTCCATCATTATAGAGACCATGCAACACCCAAGGAGGTAACTTTGTTGATGAAGCATTTGTTAAGTTGTCAATGGTGAAGTATACATCACTCAATTGCAATAGTGGCTCATGTTGAAATGATAGATCAGTCGCTCACCCCATGGCTCACGTCTCCTGATAGAAAATAATCGAACCCATAGCTCACTCACGATTTAGAAATTGACAAGAGGGATGGTTCAGAGGAAGTATGCCAATGTGCATATTTGATGGTGCATTAGTGCATCCCAACCCATTTGGCTTACGTGCAAGAAGGAAGACCAGGGAGCCTTGGTGGGTAGCGCACCAACAGAATGAGGTGTATAGTAATGGTAAATGAGGTCCGGTCCTGTGTGTCAATAGGGAAATGAGAACGTACATGTCTCCAATTGTTAGAATGTCCCTCAATCCTCATCTCTCAATTGATAAAATGGGAAATTAATCACACTCAGTCCCTCTCTGTCTCATACTCTGTTGATGATTATAAGAGGAAAACTGATTTTCTCACACCCCATTGTTTGAGACCTCACTCCTACTTATGTGAAGGTTATATGTCTTATGTGCAATTGATGGTGCAATAGTGCATCCTGATCCCTGTCGGCATAGAGTGTAAGAAGGAAGGCTAGGGAGTCTTATAGTGCAGTACACAGGAACAATTTGTGCTGTGTACATTGAGAGGCCCATATTGTGTATGCAACACTCCATTCACACATCTCACCTCTTAATTGAATATAAAGGGCAAGGACAGGTCACTCACACCACCCTCTCTCTCACGCTCACTTAATGAATAGAGAGGGCGGTCCATACTTGCATCCCCATCTAGTTAGGATGATAGCTCACATCGCTCAAGGATTGTCGATGAAGATCGGCTTCATCAAGTTGATGATATCAACTTGTATCGGTTGATGAGAAGAGGTGTACCTAGGGAGGTAGCTAACCAGTTGGGTACTTAGATTGCATGTTGGAAATATCGCGCTGTTGGAGGAATCAAAAGTACTGAGGGAGTTACATGATTCAACGCACCAAGGGAGGCAACTTTGAAACTCCTTCTAGAAGATCGACCAATAATTCAGCTATCCTAGTATGCAAAGTGTTACCACTTTTCCATAGCCAGCTTCCTGCCCAAGGGTGTTTGCCATATTCTCTTGGGATGAGGTCTATTATGATAGATAATTTCTTCCTTTTTTCTCATAACAATTTTAATTTGATTGTTTTTTCCTTATTTCTTTCTTCCTATTCCCAAGGATGTTTCCACCTTTTCTCGAGGAATAGGTTGACATGACAAGGACTGAAGTCCTTTTCTCCCATGACTGATATATTTTATTTCTCTCTTTTTTCCTTTTGAAAGAGGAGAATGGAAGGAATAGCATGTATCATAACTTGTTAGGACCTAAAAAGGGCCCGACACTGGCTATAAGCACTAGTCGGGCCTCTTTATACTCAAAGAACACATCCCCTTGGCCTTATGGCCAGGAGCATCTAAGGGACACGCTACCCTAAATTCTATTGTACATTTTCGTGTTTGTTTTGAATTGTAGTCCAACAGTTAAACTTTCTCCACACTCCTTAGAGGGAGTCTCTACACATAGATCGGTGTCAAACACCTCATAACACAAACAAAAGGAGGCACTCCTCGGCTGAATGCTCTGGCCCCACTATGGCTCTCCTACACCTTAGGGATTGGCCCCTCGATGCACCACTAACACAAATAACAAAGATGCTACAAGCTCCACTCTTATTTTAAAACATTCTAGGAGATAAGATATTTCCTCACTTAACAGTTTCCCAAGGACCGCTGTCGGAGGGGTTTTTGTCGAAAGGTAATCCACCGGGGATCAGAAGTAGAAGGAAGTAGAGATAGGAGATGGAAGAGAAGATAGAGAATACCCAAGTGGTAAACACGACAAAAACAAATCACAATGAATTGAATCAATGTGTATTGAAAGAACCTGGAATCTTCACACTACTCAAAAGCAATCTCCAGGCATTAGTTCTCCTGGAGCTCCTTCGTAGACCAAAAGATCAAAAAAATTAGCTCTTTCTCTGTTGCCCAGAACCCGAATCTGATGGCTCCGTTGGCTTTGAAAGGGGGTAAAACAATCAGGACACCTGCTCACGGATCTTCCAGATCACTCCTTCTTCTTTCAGTTCAATCTGCAGTTTTCAGCCTGTTTACAACAATCGCGACGCGCATGATTTCGTCAATCTGTCTTTTTTATGAAAAATCTCCTAATTGGTTGAAAAAGCAACTAGCTTTTTGCATGCCATCCTAATCTAGAAGCTTTTTCTAACTTTTTCAGATTTTTACAATAAATAATATAAAAAATAGACTAAAATTATCCAAAAATCTAGTATTTTCGGATAATCCATGCAACTCACACTAGTACTAATGGCTCAAATCACATTGACTCTCTAGATCAATAGAGAAGTCAGATGATGATGCATTCCATACTTTTTCACATTGTGTCCTCATAACATCACGACATCCACCCCCTCTAAACTTGCACATCCTCCGATATGTGCCAAAATCTTAGTTGTCACAGGATTTTGAGTCCTCCTCGTCCTCTGCAACCACATCCTTTACTTCTTCATCTTCCATATCTTCCTGGCTAGCCCCTGTATCATGGCCACTATTTTCTTCCAATTCTGGCAACTCATAGGCAATAGATTCCTGCCTTTTGAATAATTTGATTCTTTTCCCTGCTACAAGTTTTATGGCTGTCCCATCCAGCTCATTTAATGCATAAGTAGCATTATCAAACACCTGTCTTACCACATAGGGTCCAAACCATCTTTTGGAAACTTTACACATGGCACTATGCTGGTTATCTAAACTACTATCATAAAACAATACCCAATCCCCATCTTGTATGGTTCTTGGTCTTAGTCTATGTCTATTGTCAAACCGTTTCTTGTTCTGTATCCTTGCTACCCTTAACTTTACAGTTGCTGCCTCTATGTCTTCTGACTTTCTTTCCAATTGTCTAATGTGTAAGGTCAACAACTCCTCTCGATTCAACTCCTCCTCCCAAGGTAACACACTCCATGTGACTTTCATCTCTTCTATCGGCATGATAGGTTTTTGACCATACATCAATTCTGCAGGCATATATCCTGTAACAGCACTATGAGTTGTTCTGTTAGCCCACAAAGCATAAGGGAGCAATCATGGCCACTCTTTTATCTTCTCTCCACATGCTTTTGCCAATGCCTTCATAATAGGTGGATGACCTCTTTCACTTTTGCCATTTCCTTCAGGGTTATAGGCTGAAGTTAAAGCAAGCTTTATCCCCAACCGTGCAAAGAATTCATGAGCTTCATCTGCATCCAGCTCACCCCTATCTGCTATAATTTTTCCCACACATCCATATCGACAAAAGATCTCTTCTAAGAGAAAAGTACATACGGCATTTGTCGTCTTAGTACGTAGAGCTCTTCCTTCAACTTGATTAGTCAAGTCTTCAGGAGCAAGCACAAGATACCTCATTTGCCAAAGACCTGTAGGCATTGTGACCAAATCCACCACCCACTTAAAATGAAGAGACAATGGATATGTGGGTTGCAATCCATCCCGATGTCTCACAGTTGAATACATTTGACATGTCATACATGTTTTCACAAAGTGAGCAATATCCTTATACATACCCTGCCACCAATATATTTCTTTGATCTTTGTAAAAGTACCCCAAACACCTCTATGACCAGCCCACAAGCTTTCATGAAATTCTTGCATAACAGTTACTTGTGAAGCTCTATCACCCAAAACTCGCAAGGGCATACCCTGTTTCTTTTTAGCATGTTTCCATAAGTATCCATCTTTTAAGAAAAATCCATAGGCTTTCCTCTTGATCTTCTTAAACTCCTCATCTGACCATTCATCTCTCTTTGTTAATGTATTGAGATATTGACCAATTCTTAGCCACTCTCCTGCATATTTGTCTTCCAAAAACACTTCTACACAAGATGCAAAACATCTAAAGTGTCTTCTCTTTGTTATCCAAGCTTCTGTTAATGCTATAGCAACACCTTGCATTGCTAAATTCACTCTTGCAACATCATTTTCAGCCATAAGAAAGTCATCTTCTTCCTCCTTATCCATCATCCCATCTTTATTCTCATAGCGTGCTCAAGATAACATGTCTGTCACTGGGTTATCTCTTCCTGCAATATGCTGAGAAATTTAGGGTTCAAAGATTTGATGTATGCAATCCACCGGAGCATAGCAATGTTCGGGGTAGCACAACTAGCAATTATACCCAATACCGGCAAACAATCAATCTCAATGACTACATGAGCACCCATAAAATATTCCTTATCACATTTAAGGGCTATCACAATTCCCCATAATTCTCTTTTTACCTGTGGATATCTTCTCTGTCGTTCAATCAATACGTTTGCACCAAAGCGTATTGCATACCTTTCCCCTTCCTCATCATCTTGCCCAATTCCCCATCCAAACCCGATTGGGCTTGTATCAACAATAATAATGATAGGCTTTCCATGTGAATAGTCAGTCTTTCTCAACGTTGGAGCAGATTTTAAGAGTTGCTTCAATTTCTTCATTGCTTTCTGATGCTTCCTTTCCCAATGAAATTTCTGACCTTTCCTTAGAAGCTGATAAAGAGCATCGGCTACATGTGCAAAGTGAGGAATCTATATCAAATAGAACACATATGTACCCAACAATCTACGCACCTCTGATACATTCGTGCATACATCTCGCATTCTATCAATTCCATCTATTTTTGCTGGTGATGGCCTTCACCCATAAGGCCCATACATATGCCCAACAATCAAAGCCTCTTCAATTCCAAAGATAGACTTTTGTCCAGAAAGAGTTAAATGCACCTCTTCTAGATGTGTCAAAATCCTCTCACAATCCACAATATGATCTGCAACAAACTGTCTGCATCCATGAGCATCCATCTCTTCATTCTTTTCATCCACTGCACACCCTTTGATTGGAACATCATCCGAGAAGGGCATAGTCAATTGTGGTATAAAATCCATGAGTACCCTATTCATAGCATTTTTCATATGTGCCACTGATTTTGTTGCACCCTATGGGAGAGTACACATCCGTACTAACCTGAAAGGAGTCTTCATGGTTGTGATATCCCTACTTTCAATTGCAAGCTGAAATTGATCATACCCCGAGTAAAGATCACCCAAAGAATAGATCACTCTGCTTGCAAAAGCCTCTACAAATTCATCAACCACAGGACCTGCACCCACATTTCTTATGGTCACTTTATTGACCGTTTGCATGTCTTGAATAAATCTCAAAGCCCCATTCTTTTTTGGCACAGTAAACCAACGATTTGAGTATGAGGCTGAAGAAGGCTCCAAGATCTTCATGCGAATCTTTTCATTTAGCAAATCCATCAGCTTTGGCAAGTAAGCTTTAGGCACTAGAATAGGCCTCAAGTTCCATGGTACATGTGGCATAGTAAATATGACCATAGGAGAGACAACATTTGGATCCACACAACCTATTTCACTTGGTTGAAATGCAAATGCCTTCCCATGTCTAGCCAACATCTGGATAAAATAGTTTCTCTCATCAGGCAAAAGAAACCCTCCTGCACCAACTTTCAATTCCTGTAATGTTTCAGATGTAAATTGATGACCTATATCTTTAGGATCCCGTAAGCTTGGCTACCTTGACACTTTTTCATACATACCCTCACTCTCTGGTGGAAGTGGCAAAGCAATTGGTTTCACCTTTTTGTCAATTGTCTTATACTTTGTCTCCACAAGTGCTTTAGCCCATTGTAATCCTTCCTGCTAAGCAAACAATGCTATAATATCATATACATCCAAAGAACATACTGACAACACTCTGTTTTCAACCTCATTTTCTACATGTATAGTTGCTGAAATTTCAGCCATAGTGTCAGTAATATTCAGCCCATAAAAGATGCCTGAAATGCCATCATTTTCAGCTAACAGCTCCAATGATCTCAATTTCTTAACATAGACATGTGTTCAGCCCTACACATAGCTTCCATAGGCTTAAACCAACATGAACTGTTTGCTGTAAACTGAGAATTACCAATAGTAAATACATGCTTCATTTCATCAAGAGGCGAGTACACCCTCTGAATAGCACTACTGTAGCCCCGCATTAAAACAGTGCTTAATGAAAATCTAGGTCTTTGAATTCCCTTGCATTTGGAACCAAAGGAGACTCTCGAAGCGTATCACGATTTCTAGGATGATTAACACAAACAATAAGAAATTGGACTGCTTTCCTCCCATCTTTACTTCTAACTCTTGCATAAGCAGAACCATCATCAAGTACCTTTGTTTCCATATGCACTCTTGTAATATAGGGCTGTCCCAAAATCACTGCATATGAGGAATTATCTTGCACAAAGAAGTGTTGCTCTTCCTGTACATCACCAATTGTCACTTTTACATTAGGACATGCAACATAGAGCTCCCCTGAAGAATTATTTGCAGTCCTCATATGCCAACCATGATCAATGTCCACAGGCCATGCACCATTTTCATAGAATCCCCGCTCAATGACATTTATCTCAGACCCATGGTCAAGTAAAGCAACACAAGGAGTTTCACGCTCCCCTATTTTCACTACCGTTTCAGTGGTAGCTCTAGCCTAATGATTTCTTGTGTAGTGACTTTGAGGAATAAATCCTAGAGTCTCTTCTCCATATTGTTGCATTTGCCTTACTCCACCATGCATATTGCTACAAGACAATGCATTTTCAGCCACTTTCTTCTCTTTTCCACATGTTGTCCATTGATTAGTAGCATCCTGCATAGATAATCCAGTACTTACTTCATGCTCATATTCAGCCCGAATACCCAACAAACCAGTTTCTTATTCAAATTGCAGCAATGCACTAGTGGTATCACCAAGAAATTGATGCTTCCTTTTAATTATGTTAATGATCTCATCATGAAATTCTCGCTTGGCAATGCCAAGCACCTCTCCCAAGGTAAATTCCACCCAACTGTTTAAGATCCGTTCTTCAAGAACCTTCTTAAGATCTATGGTTGTCTCAATGTCAGATTGCAACTTATATCCTGGCTGCCTGCCCTTCTTTTTTCCCTCTTGTTTGTTATCTTGTTTTTGCTTCTGATTGACCTATTCCATAACATGCTCGAGAGGTGGCTAATTTGCAGCTTTAGGCTGATCCACACTTCTTCTTGTTATTCTTTTAGATGTCCTTGCAATATCTTCATCTCTTTTTCGTTTTTCTTCCACAAGTACATCCGTGTTTAGTACCTTTGTTAAATATGCATACACTAAATATGCATCTATAAGTGATTCCCAACCAGTTATGCCACGAATGTCTTGCCCTGCATGAGACATTTCACTATCAGTGATCTTTCTCTTTTCAGCTGCATGTAAAGCATGTGTCCATATTTCAGCCTTTGGACCAACCATCACTTGGCCATGCATTCTATCCAACTGTAGACCAAAAATAGAAGCATGTACTACCGCATAAGCATTTCGGATAGCCAAGTCTTCCAACAACTTCTACATACCTCCCTTTCCAAAATTCAAAGCAAGAGGCAATCCTGTTTCTTGTGCATGGATCTTGCCATCTTTCCAAAAGATAAGCTATCGTGCCAAGGCCTCCTGATAGGCAGCACAATCCTTTCTCTCGTGCTGCAAACTGTGACACCACATACATATTTTTCTAGGCTTAGGGGCTGAGCAGCCCGTCCCCTTTCCTCTTATCCTTTTTCATCCAATTTTGCAACCTTCAATTGAAGATCCTACATCCCTTTGACCAATTCATCTAAGACATCTTCCCTAACATAGGGAACAATAGTAGGTATAGCCATAGGGTTAGCCACAGAAGCGGGTGGCTTACTGGATACTTCAACTGTCTTACCCGTAACAATGGGCAAGCTAGAGACATGCAATCTTTCTCTTCTCCTATGCTTCTTCACAAGCACAGTAATAGCTTCCTTGACATGTCTCCACTCTGTTTTCAAACTTATCTCTATCGTCTGATCCTCCAGCAAATCATCAAGCTTCTCTTGAAGCTCGAGATCAGCTGCCTGTAGAAACAATTCAATTTTTTGACTTGCAAGAGCTTGCTGTTCTGCAAGATCCAACTGCTCAAATCTACTTTCAAATTCTCTTAACAATTCTGTAGCCACAAGGCCCTTATTGGGTTGTATAACCCACTCTTGAAAAGTCTTGCGCGTAATCAAACTGGTGTCCTAGGAAAAGAGAGAGAAGGACATAAGTAGAGAGATGGAGAAAAAAATAAAAATAGAGAGCTAGAGAGAGAGAGTGAGAAATAGGAAAAAAACAGGAGAGAAGGGAGAGTGAGAGGGGATGAGAGAGATAAAGAGAGAGAGAGGGAGACATTGCTTCCCATTTCTTTGTTTTTTAAGTTTCTTATTTTCTCTCTTTACTTTTATTTGTGGAGAGATGTATTGAGGGAGAGGGGAAGAGAGATGAGAAAGAAATAGATAGGAAGAGAAACACATAGAGGGATGGAGGGAAAGATAAAAATAGAGAGAGAAAGAGAGAAAGAGAAAGAGAGAGAGAGAGAGAGAGAGAGAGAGAGAGAGAAATAGAGAAACAAAAGGAGAATGAGAGAGAGGAGAGAGAGAAAAGTAGAGATAGATAAGGAAAGAGAAACAATAAGAGAAACAAAAGCACATTGTTTGTTATAACATAGACGAAATAGACAACAATGATGGCCATGACATTCAAGATCGTGAGGTGTATCTCAATCAGTGTATACTTATTTGAATATTGAATCAACAACTTTTTTTTTCCCAATATCTCATTATGCACATGTTTTGATGATACTTAATCTATAATTTCTTTATCACAAACATTATTCAATGCACGCTATTAAAAGGGTGGCACCTATATTTTTTTTGTCCATATATTAGCATAGCTAATTTATGGCATGTCTCACAATAAGCGTCAATAAATGCATCGAAAAACATCACTATTAGTGTCGTTATAATACCAATACTAATGTAGAGACATATATACTAATGTTTTTAATGATGATAATGAAAAAATTTTAGATAAATATTTTCGTCACTTTAGACGTTATATGGTGTGTATCTTATAGTGAACCTTCATAGCTTAGTGAATATGGTAATGTGTTTTCCAATGATCTAACAAAGTTACCTCCTAGCAATGAATTAGATCATGAGATTAAATTAATTTCTAGAGCCAAAAAAGTGGAAAGGCCCTATAAAATATATATCTCTAAGGCCATTGAGTTAAAAGAAGAGCTAAAACAACTATTAGAGCCATCTCTTCATCAGTATGGATTCAGTTCTAGAGACATATGCTTCCACCAGTTCACTTAGGTTCATGAACTCCATTCACATCTGCTGTTCAAAACCTTCATGCCTGAATTAGTGAGGAAGGCCAACTTCAGGTCAACTTCAGGTCATCCCATGTGCCAAAAGTTCTTGTTGTTTCTTATCTCTCATATCATTGAAATGCTACGCCTTTGAAAGTGGCAAGGAATATTGCTAACCAATACTCCGCGATTTTGGCTACACACGCTATTGTGAACTCAACTACATAAAGATTAGGGTCTTCATTGTACTCTCCCTTAAAGACGGGCAATGAGATTACATTTGCAAAAAGTTTTGCAGACCTTATGTGGCTTGCGTGCATTACAAATCCATCCTACGAGTCTCATCTAAACATTCCAAGTGCAAGAGACAGCGCTGCAAGGACTCATTATCTCCCAACTGCTCTTTAATAGCCATGCAAAGAGAGGGCCACTCCAATTCAATAGGGAAGATAATATTTGTGCCATACACTAGCTAGAAAGGGGTCTGTCCTATAGCAGCCTTATGGAAGGTTTTTTATGCTCAAAGGCCTCTATAAGTCGATTGTCCTAATCACAGTGATGTCCAGTAATCATCCTAGTCAAGATCTAGTAGAGGATGCAATTGTGGTAACTTTGACTTGGCCATTGGCTCTGGGGTAGTAAGGTGTGGACCTGCAATGACAGATATTTTATAGCTTGGTCAATTCTTCTATAATCTTATTGATGAAGTGAGTATCTTGGTCACTTACAAGCTTTGAGAGACTGCCAAAATGGGTAATGATGTTCTTGTACAGGAATAGAGCCATGCTATTGCCATCATCATCCCTCTTGAGAGTTTTGACTTCACACCACTTCATCACATAGTCCATATAGATCAAAATGTATTTGTTATGCTTTCTTCTAGTTGGTAGATTGATCGGGCCCACAAAGTTGATTCTTGATTTCTTGAACAACTTTAGGGGAAGAATGGACTATAGTGGTATAGCACTAGATTTGGTAGACTTTCCCATCCATTGACAAGAATCATAATGTTTGAAGTAGTCATAGGAATCCTTGTGGAGGATCGGCCACTAATATCCTGTGAGAAAGGCCTTTTTGGATATCATTTCTCCTGCAAAATATCCTCCACAGGGCTTGTTGTGGCACACTTTCAACACTGTTCCAATCTCATCTCCTGCAATACATCTTCATAATACCTCATCCTTGTCTTTCTTGTATAGAGTGCCACCTAACAAGGTGTAGGGGGTTGATTCCAATGGAAGCTTCTTCTCACGACTGAGATACGAGGAGGATATTGTTGAGTAGTCAAGAGGTTGGTTATGTCTACATATCATGGGGCTATCGTTTTGACTAGAAAAGGGGAAGCATCATGGATGTTTGGGTCATTTTTCTCCTCTTTGTCATTCTCAAGGATTCGTGAAAAATGATTAGCCAAGACATGGGAGCGACTAGGCTTGGTAATCACTTGAAAGTCAAACTCTTGAAACAGAAGGAACCATCTCATTATTCTTTCCTTTAGATCCACTTTTTTTACCAAGAAGGACAGGGACTCATGGTCCACATAGAATTTGAAATGTGTCAACAGTAGGTAGTGTTGAAGGCAAGTACTATTGCTAGGCATTCAAGCTCTGTCACTGTATATTTCCATTCTCAATTAGTTACTTTCCATCTTGCATAGTAGATAGGTTGATTTAACTTTGAGCAGCCTTTTTGGCATAAGAATGCTTGTAACCCTTCTACATATGCATCAGTGTGCACATGTAATTCCTTTGTCCAATCATGAGGGTGTAGGATGCGTGCTTCCATCAAAAACTACTTCAAAGTATTGAAGGCCTTGTCACACTCATCTATCTAGATATACTTTGCATATTTCCTCAGGAGCTTATGCAAGGGGGATGCCTTTGTCACAAAGTATGGAATGAACCGTCTGTAATAGCGCACATGGCCAAGGAATCCCCTCAATTGTTTAAAGCTAGTTGGTGCTGTCAAAGATACAATATTCTCAAGCTTTGCAGGGTTTGTTACTATCCCTTGTGTAGGGACAATGTGGCCTAGTAGAACTCTTGAAGAGACTTTGAAGTCATATTTGTGGAGGCTGAGAGAGATTCCATACTCTCAACATCTATCAAAGCCCTGGTCTAGGTGTCACCAATGCTCACAGATTAGTCTACAGACACAAAAGTCATCTAGGTACACCTCAATGAAATCATGCAAATGATTTTGAAATGCAACCATCATCACTCGTTGGAAGGTAGTAAGAGAGTTATGCACAACCTAAATAAATCGCTCCATAAAGAGTGTAGGTTCCCCATTCTGTGGTGAAGGTTGTTCTGGATTGATCTTCTTTTGCGAGATTTGGACTTAATTGTATCCATCTAAGAGGAAATAAAGTTAATAGCCTGCCACTATTTCCAACAGTTGGTCTGTGAAAGGAATAGAAAAATTATCCTACTTAGTCTTGGAGTTTAGCTTTCAGAAGTGCACACATATCCTTAGCTTTCCATTCTTCTTGGGTACTACCATGATGGGCAAAACCCATTTACTATTGGCCACTGGATAGATAAACTTAGTTTCAAGGAGCACTACAGGATACATGCTTGATACCGATGTTCAAAGCGATGAAAATGTTCACCAAAAAAATTATGCATGTCATTGCTAAACACGTCGGTATTAGCATCTCCATAGAACCGTCACTATTTGTGTCGCTATTTGCATCGCAAATAATGACGCAAATAGTGATGCCAATAGCAACAGTTTGCGACGCAAATTGCAATACCAACTCGGGGGGTTCGCTATATATATATTCTCTATATAACGTGCGTTCATGGCCTTTTTATAAATATCCTAATCTGTGAATTTTTCTTGAATAAAAAACAACTCTTTTCTATTCAATCTGTAAGTAACCCTTTATATGATGCCCTTTTGTATGTAAAAAATGTATAAAAATGGTGTTTTAAAGACCCCTTATTTTGAACTCACGTTATATATACATATATACATGAGTGACCCCCCCGAGGATACCAATAGCAATGCATGCAGTAAAATTTGTGAAAGTAATAGCGACGATTACATAGAAAAAAAAAATATGTGCTGTATTTACATTCTACAAATGGATTACATGTAAAGTATACAATGGTCGTCAAAATAAAGGCAAAATGTACTTAAACCCACAAGACTGATACATAAAATAAATACAAGATCGCTTAATGAAAGCGCTCATGGAATCATAGCAAGATACAAAGGATGATAATAAATAGTGCATAGAAAATGCCTACATAAATCATAGGACCAAAAAAGAAGAGGATGTGCACTCTGCGAATCCAAGCACGAGCTATAGATCCTCGCCACCCAAAATCTCATTTCGACGCAAAGAAGCATCAAACAGACTCTACAAGAAAAAAACAACTACATATTAGACCAGCATACACTGATGCATTTTAATTAAAAATAGTAACTACGGACAAGAAAGACAAGTGACTTACTATGCCACCACATGCATATAGTCTATCGATCAATGTACTGAGACCATGTCTCTTTGCATATCGAGTCTCAAGGCCAGTGGGATCACGGTTTGTAATGAGGTGCTGCAAAGAAAAAAATATATAACTATTAGAAAAACGATTATCAATACAAGTGATATTGCAAAAAAATAAGTGAGAAGAAAAAAAGAAAAACTTACAAAGTCCTCCAGATAAGTCCTGTGGTCACCACTCCCAAGATGATGGACCACTCTTGCCTCCAATTGAGCCCTCGCTGCCTCGCGCTATTGTCTCCAACATCCTAGAGAATTTGTAGCCTCCTCCCTGAGTCGGTGCAAGTCATCTACGTTGTCGCTACGCGTAGGGTTGAAGGTCACCACATGTGTTTGGTAAGAGAACTAGACAGGATAGATGGAGATGTGTCTTCAAGAGATTGGTGGATATAAGCGATTGTTTGTAGGTTTGAGAGGAGCTTCACAACCTTCAGTACACCATTTACTTTTGACTTAACTTGGAAAAACAGATTGATATATAAGACGTTGGAATAAATGGGTTAATAACTTGAAACTTTTGATCACAAAGATGGATGAGTTGTAAAGAGGAGTACATTAAGATATAACCAATGTTCAAAGCTTCCTTCATTCTACTTTCATGAGCAATAATAATCCATGAATTGGGCTGTTGCCCTCCTTTTTATACATATTTACCGTGTTTTACTCAACGAAGAGCGGCCTTTCATTTTTGTCAATGCATGGGAAGTGAGATACTTACAGTTGAAGTTGAGTCTTTTGAAGTCACTTATGGTTGCATGACATGAGCTTCCGCTTTGTGTGGTGGCTTGGCCCCTCTTCCTCTCCTCTATCCATGGTGCCCTGAGGTTTAGTCTGAGTTCTACCCAAAAAAAAAAGGCGCAAAAAATGGAAGGTCTTATGTAGCTCTATTGAACCATAATAAGCCCATATAAGCAAAGGTAATGCAGGCACAATGTCCCACACTTAGTTGACTTAGACAACTCCATCTTCTTAGTGACTGACTGCCCAACTCAAAGCGCCCCTGGCTAGTACAACAAACCACGAGATTAGTGCTCCATAGGCCCAGCATTATTGATTTTGTAGGTCGTTGTTCCAAACTGCACTTGGTTCGTTCGTGCTACTGCTACGTCTCCCACAGGGCGCGATTCCATCCATCTCCATAGGGCAATGATAGCCCACATAGTAGGCTTCTATTAGCTACAAGGGTTCGTGATAATTCCCTTCCTGATGATCACACAGAGCAAAATAATAGCTGCCTCTCAGAAACCCTAATCCTTCCACCATAGCCAAAGTTGACTAAATTTCATTTCTCACTTCATTTGCTTATCTTTGCTAGTTGGAAGGCTCAAGGGACCCCCTGCAACTCTCATCTACTCAATGCCACTAATTAATCAACAAGGAGGACAAGTCTTTGAGGATTTTTGAAGATTTCAAGGTCTCAAGCTCCATTTCAACCTCACTCTTCCCACTCTTCTCATTGGAGATCTTGCCTCTCTCTTTCTGAACACCCAAGTATTGAAGGGTTCACATCAAATCAAGGAGGGGAATACAACTTGAAAATACAACTTGAAGACTCATTGAAGATTTGAAGATCTCTCAAGCATCTGGCTCCACAAGTATCTCTTGATACTAGTCACTTAGTGCTTTATTGGCACTTGTGCTTGTTAGCACTTTTCAAAATTATTTCTTCTGCCGAGAATTTTGGAGATATCTGCTCTTAACCATATTTCTCTTGTTTAATGTTCCATGCCTTATAGAACTTGTAGCATCTTTATGTAAGCAATACAAGGATGGATAAGAGTTAGTTACCAAAATTAGTCATCTGGTTAAGGACCCATGAAAAATTTATTGTATTTTAAGGCATGGAGGCCCCGTCTTTATTACACCATGACATATGCTGGTGGACTTAGGTTTTTAAGAATTATTGCACTAGGCAAGTCTCTATGTAGCATGTCTAGATTTTAAGTGATGAAGTGATATATGTAAAGGATAAAAGTTTTATGTTTAGACCATGGGCAAAGAATCCCATGACATTTACCCCCTCCTAACCTACACATCCTCTGGCATGTGCCACTTAATGGATTAGGAGCTTTCTTCTTCTATCATGTCTTCTTCTCAAATTTTGAACTCATCTTCCTCTTCCATGTCTTCATGCTCTTGGATTATATCCAAGCCTTCTAACTCATATATTGAATTTTCTCTTTTTTTGAAGAGCTTGATTCTTTTCTAGCTATGGTTACCTTCATTTTTGTCCCATCCAATTCAGCCAATGAATATGTAGCATTGTCATGTACGACTTTTACCACATATGGGATAAACCAATGCTTTACCATCTTCCTAGAAGCATTGTATTGATTGTCTAGGCTGCTCTCATAGACAAGCACCCAATCATTTTCTTGGATAGTTCTTGGCCAAAGTTGATGTTACCTATCAAATCTTCTTTTGTTCTTTAGTCTTGTTGTTTTTAGCTTCTCAATAGTTGCTTGAATATCTTCAGGCCTTCTAGCTGCCATATGCGCAAAGTCAACAACTATTGTCTACTAATGCCTTCCTCCCAAGGTAGAAGGCTCCATTTGAGAATAGATTCTTCAATTGGCATAATTGGTTGCTGCCAACGCATAAGTTTAGCTGGCATATAGCTAATTATAGCATTATGAGTAGTCCGGTAAGCCCATAATGCAAAAGGAAGCATTTTAGGCCATTCTTTGATTTTTTCTCTACAAGACTTTGCTAGAGCTTTGAGAATAGGCTGATGCCCTCTCTCACTTTTTCCATTGCCTTTAGGGTTGTAGGCTGATGTTAAAGCCAACTTAATATCCAATTGAGAAAAGAAGTTGTGTGACTCATTGGCATCCAATTCTCCTCTATCTGCGGCAGTTACCTTGCCAACACAGCCATATCTACAAAATACTTCTTCAAGAAAAAAGTGACAAACAGGTTGAGTGGTCTTGGTTGTTAAAGCTTTACCTTCAACTTGATTGGTTAGATATTCTCTTGCAAGCACTAAATACTACATATTCCATATCCCTGTAGGCATGGTTACAAGATCAAAAACCCATCTATAGTGTATAGACAAGGGATAAGTCAGTTGTAACCCATCTTGATGCTTAACCATAGAGTACATCTGACACACATAACAGTTTTAACAAAATGCTCTATGTCCCGATACATGTTTTGCCACCAATATTTTTCTTTGACTTTAAGAAAGGTTCCCCATATGCCTCTATGGCTAGCCCAAAAGCTTTCATGAAATTCCTTCATTACCTCTTTGTTGCAACCTTTTGTTACCTAAAACTCAGACATGCGCTCCTTTATTCTTCTTTGTGTGCTTCCATAGATACCCATTTTTAAGAAAGAAGCCATAAGCTTTCCTCTTAATATGCTTGAACTCTTCATCAGTCCAAGTCTCTTTCTTCTTCATTGTGCTCAAATATTGGCTGATCTTCTTCATAATCTTCTTCAAGGAAATGAACTAGAACTTGAGCAATGCAATGAGCATGCTGGCTTCTAGTTGACCACCCTTCTTCCATAGGCAAACCTTTGATCTTTGTTGTTGTTTGCTAAATTACAACAATACCTTTTCATGTTCTTGCTATTCTTAATGTTGCACCATTAAAAAGATCAACTGCACCTGCAATATTCAGCTTTGGATTTGTATATGCAGCAACAACTGAAAATGCACTTTCAACAGCCATGGAATGGAATTCAGCAAGTATAGATTCTTTGGCTTCATCTTATTCCATCAATCTTCTTCATTCTTATATCTTGCTAGTGACAACATGTCAGAAATTGGATTCTCCTTTTCTATAATATGATTTAATTCAGGGTTGAGAGATTTAATATATGCAATCCATCTTAGCATAGCAATGTCTAGTGTAGAGCAGTTGGCAATCATGCCCAAGAGTGAAAGACAATCAGTTTCTACCACTACGGAAGCACCTATGAAGTATTCACGATCACACTTTAATGTTGTTACAACTCCCCACAATTCCCTTTTTACTTGTGTATATCTTCTTTGATGTTCATTGATTCTTTCTCCAAAATGAATTGCATACTTGTTACCTTCAAGATCTTCTTGGCCAACAACCCATCCTACCCAGTGGGACTTGTATCCACAGTAAGGATGATGGGTTGACCATTTGAATAACTAGCCCTTTTGAGAGCAGGGACTGAATCTACGAGTTGCCATATTGGACCCACTTACAAGTCAACCACTTGTTGGATCCCATGCATATTTTCAAGAATGTGGGCAGCTTGCTATGGGACCACATCACAGGAAAGAGAGACACTATAGGGTCACGAATGGATTTAAAGGAGGTAGGTAAGATGGAGGCGCTTTGGCCGTAGTCGAGTGCTGAAGGGGGAGTGCAGCTTCCTCGTGCTCCCTGGGTTTTGTCTACCAAAGAAGAGCGCATTGTGAAGCAAGTAATCAAGTCTATCCGCACTCCGACGGGTATGATGCGTTCTCTCAGGTCCGCATTTTCTAAAGATGACCAAATGTCTGGGCTAAAATCCCATGATTGGCATAAGATATGTCAGGTTTGTGAACAGAATGGATTTTAATTAGCGTGGACATTTTGAAATTTGAAAAGTGACCATTATTCATAATGCTTTCTCATTTGTGGTAGTTTGTCCTACCGATCGCGATCGCGGGATGCCTTACTCCAGAAATCCGCGGGGCCATTTACAAGTTGTCGACTTTGGTGCAATGGATCTCACAGAAAGAGATTAAGACGTCCTCTATTGAATCCGCAAGGCGGGGAGCAGTTGAGACGGTTTGTCTCTTTGAGAAATACCTGCCCACTAGCATGCTCACGATACAAGCTCACCTTCTTGTGCATCTTGTGGACGAAGTGGAGATTGCTTTCTTGTGCATCTTGCATGGCGGAAGGTTGGTTGGTGTCAGAGGCATTAGTGCATATCTCACAATGGCTACCAACGGTGGAACCGGACAATGAAATGCTTTGGATGCTGAAGGACGATGATAGGCTGACTGGAGATGTGGTGGTTGGAAATGGGGTAGAAAAAAGAATGGATGCCTCAATGGAAGAGAAGGTGAATCGCTTTTGTATGTTGCACCATGCCTCCATGGAGACGTGGCTCGCCAAGTACCAGATTGCAAGGCAAGATCGAGAGGAAGCGCGAGCTGAATTCCGATGCAGTACGCGTCACCGACCGATTTGATATCCCGAAGGCATGGAGAAGATTCCGCGGTTTATGTCAACACGATGGTTGCATGGAGCCTTGAGTGCAGCATCCAGCGAAGGGACAGAGGTCTCAATGGAGGAGTGGGAGTTCTCGAGGGGATGTAGTCCAAAGGTGATGAGGGGTTTAGAATGTGTCGTATCTAAATTTTCTTGCTACATCTAATTTGAGTGTTTCAAATGTGTAGTACAAAATATATAGTGTAGCATGGTCGCGCGGACGGCATTTTCGCGTGGAGCATATTGACAAAATGCGCTCCACAATGGACTATGGTGTCCTGGCAAGGTTTGAGCAAGAGAGCCGGCGACGAGCAACGGATCCGAACACGGTTGTGGATGAGATGGAGTATTTTGGGAACTTGCAAAGTATTATTATGGTGGATTATCGTAGCTTCTCGATGATACTATTCGATGTGCAGTGGTTCAAAGTGGTACTTGGAGGAGCTGGAGCAACAGTTCGACGTGGTCCATCTGGATTTCTCGAAATTGATTCCGATAAAAAATGGACGGATTTGCGCGACACCTTTGTGTTGTCGGCCCATTGTGAACAGGTGCAAATACTCATTTGCTTGCTAATTGTAATACGACATGGTTTATGTCACAATGGTTTGAACTCGCTTTGTAAGTGTTTGTGAACAGGTAATCTTCTATCCAAACCCCTGACAACCTCGATGGTGGTATGTTATACCTTCAACTCCTCGAGGTGCGAGAGTATATGATCAAAGCGATGTTCCAGGCATAGATGAAGAAAATATGCAAATAGAGGGATCGATATTACAAGGGGTGGAGGCCACCGCAAGCTTGGAGCCCGCATCGGCTAACAATGATGGAAATACAGAAGTCATAGAATTTTTTGAGAACGAGGCAGACTCGTTCTTTTGTGGTGACATGTCTATCGACCTTCCAGTGTATGCAGAGTTGTGTCAGGAGATTAACATGGGACCATAGAATAATTCATTCTTGGAGAATTGTATTACTCAATTCGTTGTTTAGATCTTCCATAAAGGTAGATAAGATATGCATTTTAAGAGGGATTTTTCAAAAATGATTTATATTAATGTGCTTTGTATAGTTTAAATTGATTATTCTAACATCATTTTTTATCTGTGCAGGTATCAACATTTTCAGGATGAGTCGAGGAATGAGCGATGAGGAGTTTCAGGACATGATGGCACGCATGTCTCCAGATCAGCTCGCGAGATTCAGAGAGATGGCAGACCAGGAGCTGTCTCATTCTTCGTCAGGGCGCTCTGCTAGATCTGCTTCAACGCAATCAGATGCTTCAGCTTCGAGCATACGATCTCGACGCTCGCGACTTGGGCCAGAGGGAGGGACTGCGACTGCAGGAGGATCAGGGGGTGCTACTATGGAGACACAGATGCGGTGTCTCCGTCTCGTCGTTCAGCTGGAGCTGCATCACCTCCAGGATTTGTCACACCTGTGGGGACATCGACTCCAGTTACTCCAGCTTTTGCGCAGCCGTCGGCAGATGGCACGCCTTTTGGTGGCACTCCTTTTAGTGGCACCCCCTTTGGTGGCATCCCTTTGAGTGGCACTCCGGGAGAGGGTACCCGCGTCGGTACACCGGATGTACAGGGGTCTCCTAGATATGCCCAGGAGCGTGGATGGAGATGGGAGAGGGCCCATCTTAGGCAGACTCCTAGGGGTTATGGATACCTAGTGGATAGTAGGTCAGGAGCCATCATCATGAATGATGAGGGGAGGAGGGTGATGGCTCGCATGAGGGAGTTGTGCCAACAAGTTTTTCGGCACAACGTCCTGGATCATTGGAGGAACATACCGGAGGGGAGCAAGGACTACATAGTAGCATCCTTGCACGAGGAGTTCCCGGTGCCAGCCGCAGTAGATAGATTCTCTACGGACTGGATGATGGATTGCATGCGTGCATACATGTCACATAGACGATCCGATGCACGCAAGGCAATCAAGAGTGGGGCTCCAAAGCCTGAGTGGTTAGATGCAGATGACTGGCACCGACTGAGGGAGGAGGCTACAAATTTGCTAGGACGTTGGAGTCAGCAGCAGGAGGCGGCGAGGGTACGAATCGAGGCCGGATCGGTGCATCATCTTGGGAGTGGCGGCCACAGGACATATTTGGAGGACTTTGTAAGTTTCTCTTTTGTTTTGCTTTTTTTTTTTTGGAGATATTCTTTGTACTGACAATCATGTTTCTAACAGTTAGCATTTTGTTTTCTTTGCAGCACTCCATTACAAATCACGATCCGCAAGGCCTTGAGACTCGATATGCAAAGAGGCATAGTCTCAGGGCATTGATCGACCGATTGTATAGACACGACGGCCCTGTAAGTCACTCATCTTTCTTGTCCGTAGTTACCGTGAGATATTTGAATGCATTATTGTATGGTGGATTGATATGTTGTTTCTTTTTCTGCAGAATCCGTTTGATGCTCCTTTGCGGCGGGACGAGCTTTCGGGGGACGAGGATTTGTAGCTCGCCCTTGGATCCTTAGAGCTCACACACCTTTAGTTTTTAGTCGCCTGATCTATGTAGACATTTTCTATGTATTAGTGATATCGTTTCATGATTGTACCAATTGCATTTTATGCGATCATGTATTTATTTCATGTATCAGTTTTATGATTTCAGTATACATTCTTTTTGTTTGCAAGCGCTTTGTATGCAGCAGTGCAGAAACTATTTTGTATGGCTCTCATATAGCACACAATGCTATACAAATTTTTTTTTTCTCTGTTACCGTCGCTATTTGCGTCGCAAATTTACTGCTCGCATCGCTATTGGCGTCGCTATGAGCATCGCAAATTCTCTGTGAGGGTCGCTATATGCGTCGCTATATGCGTATAGCGTCGCAAATAGCGATGCATATAGCGACGCATATAGCGACGATTCTATGGCGTCGTCAATAATGACGCTTTTTGCGACGACGGGGGAAAATTTTGTTGTTTGTATTTTCGTCGCTTTAAATGTCGCTATAAGGTCTATATCTTGTAGTGTAACCAGTTGATTTATTTATGTAGCTGAAGACTGCTAGGTATTCACTTTTGTCGGTTTAATTGTATTATTTTACTAACGATTGTGAATGCTTCAGTTGATATATAGAGATAGCAGCAGTGGCAGAGGAAAGCATTGGAGGATAGCGAGTATTCGAGTTATCACTTATATTTTGAGGGGCACATACCTTAGGCATGGCGCCTATATTTTGTCGCGTCTATTTATTGAGGCGTTGGATATTTGTTTATTATTTTGTATGCGCATGGGCGTACGATTATGTTATTTGTACTTGGACATTGTATTGGGTACGCCTGACTCTTTGGGCGCCCGCCCATTAGCTTTATTTCTATTTTGTGCTAAAGCAAAATCAAAAGCCAAAAGCGTGCTATTTTGTAATTTGGGCTATTATTTGAGCTTGAAGATGATTAATACATAAAATACATGCTTTGTGGAGCGCTCACACAAGGCATGGGGGGAGATTGCACCCAATTGGTCTCTTGTTCATGTCGTGCATGCTTTTTACCTTGAGTTTTGTGCAAAAAGTAGAGTTCTTTTGTTCTTGGGGACCTTCCAGCATTCACTACGCGAGCGTACAACATCCGATCTGCGCACCAGTGGTATCAGAGCGAAGCTGAGATCGAGAGCTTCCAATCGCTACCCATCTTGTGCGAAGGCGGAGCTCCTGGAATGATCGAACTCTGCAGTGAACGGTCAATACGGGTGGATTCCTGGCGGTCAAGAACCTCTGTTTCCAGCCTCTGATCGCGAAGGACCGGCCTGCAATGACAGAGGACCACTCCTACATCTCCCTCTCCAAGACATTTTTCCACAGACAACAGTAAGCTCCATATCTTAACAAGTTCAAAAGCTTTACTCTAAAGTTTACTAAGCTTTAGTAAAAAGCTTAATAAGAAGCTTTAAAAAGCTTCATCAACAAAATTCGTCAAAAAACGGCAAGAGTATGTACTCAACGACGTCAAAATGACAGAAGACGTCCTCTTATCCACGATGATCACGCAGGTTCTATTAACTAAGATTCCAAATCTCCCAAGTCCTCCAGGTCTAAATTCTGCAAGTCAAAAATTACTTACTCTGCAAGTCTGGCAAGTAACTTGAAGTCAGAACTGACTTCTGTTCAAAACTCCTAGAAGCACTATTCCTGTGCAGAAGTTCCGAACTGCAAAGTTGTTCTCTGGAAGGTATTGTTCGCATACATAGACTTGCTGAACCAGTTTCAGCACACGCAAAAAGTCAAAAACACAGATTTTTCAAAGATTACAAATCCCGCAATAGCCAAAGATGAAGATTGTGAAAGCCACACATAAAAATATATAAGCCTTGTATACCCGATGAGCTATGCTCATCCCGCTAATTGGATTTTGAGAGTGTGAGGTCTTTTGAAGTTTTCCAGGATGACGGAACCACATATGGATGATTTAATGGCTGAAGGCGATCTACCTGAACCTACGATGGAGCAAAAGATGGATTTAATTATGATGCAGTTGGATGAAGAACGACGAGCTCGGCAAGCATTGCAAGTTCAATTGGCCAATTTACAAAGATCGACTACCGACAAAGAGGAACCAAAATCTGAAGATCTTATCCGACGTACCATCGACACGACTCTCGAAGCTCAATCCATCCGCAAAGAAACAAAGATAAGTAAAAGAAATTTCAAATTTCGTACTTTCAATGGCACTCCAGATGGAAAAACTGTTCTTGCATTCATCAGTCAGTTTGATGATTACTTTCATGAGGAAACATACGCAGAAAAAGATAAAATCAAGTGTGTCACTAATCATTTAGTGGATAGAGCATCTCTTTGGTGGACCATGGTTCGTAAGAGCATAGATTGTCCCACTACCTGGGAGAATTTCAAGAAGAAGTTTATGCAGAATTTCCTTCCTCCACAATTGAAAAAGCCATAAAGCAATGGGACCTTCTTCAGCAAAGAGATCGTGAGCCTATTCCTCAGTACACCGAACGTTTCTGGAATGCATTACTCCAGTTACGCATGCTTGAAGACGTACCTGAAGCGACTCACAAGCGCAAGTATATGTCTAGGTTACTTGGGCATTACTACGCTAAAGTCAATATGTTCAAGCCTACAACTCTTGAAGACGCAATTTCTTTAGCTCATGACACTGAAGACAAGCTTCGAGGAAGAGACAAGCGTCCACAGCAATTTCAAACCAATGGTAACTATGGATCCAAGCAATTCAACTCAAATTTTAGAAGATTTAATCAAGGTCATTTTCCTTCATCATCTTTCCGTAAGACTTGGGCAAAACCACCTGCTTTACCATCCAATACCAATCACAACCCTAAGCCAACTTCACAGCCAAATCTTAATATTCCTAGACTTCCTGCCATTGCAAACAATGTAACCAAAGCCAAACCTATAGTGTGTTACAAATGCCACCAACCTGGACATCTAGCAGCCAATTGCCAATCGAAGAAGCCACCTGTCCATATCAATTACCTTGGAGCAATGGAAGATGACGAACATGAAGAAATGCCTGATTTCACGGAAGATGAAGACGCATTACTACTCCTTCGGATACATTACCAGGTATGCCAACTCCACATTCTTTATTGACAATGAAATGTTTAGTGCATGGAAAAGAAAAGATTATTTTGCATGATGATGGTAGTACTCATGATTTTATTTCTGCAAAGTTAGTGAAAGAATTGAAGTTACAAACTGTTCCTACGCATTATCGCATTAAAGCAGCATTCTTAGGCACAAGGTATAATGGAACACAAGAGGTGCATGATTTAGAAATTCAAATTGGTGAATATATTGAAGGAAGGAATTTTCTAGTTGTAACATTACAGTCCAGTGATATTATTTTAGGTATGTCTTGGCGTCATCAGCATAACCTTGATATAGATTATTCCACACATTCAATTAATATTCATTTTCAAGGAAAACATATTACATTGTATGGCATGCATGCATCTAATGCTTTTCCACTGCTTTCTCATACTCAAGCTAAACGTGCATTACACAAAAGTAGTAAATCTTATCTCATTTGGGTGAATGAACTACAAGTTAAAGAAACACATATGCACCCTAGGCATAAAGAATTTCTTGCACAATTTAAAGACTTTTTTGCAGAAGATCTACCACCTGGTTTACCTCCTTCACATCCAGAAGACCACAAAATAGATTTGATTCCTAGTACACAACCACCTTGTAAAGCACCATATAGGCATAACCAGATAGAGTAAAAAGAAATTCAAAATCAAGTTGAGGAATTACTAAATAGAGGATTGATTAGACCTAGTAGTTCTCCATTTGGTGAACCTGTTTTGTTAGTAAAGAAGAAAAATAATACCTATCGTATGTGCATTGACTATCGTGCTTTAAATAAGATCACAGTAAAGAATATATATCCAATTCCTAGAGTCGATGACCTTATGGATAAACTGCAAGGTTCTGCCATATTTAGTAAAATAGACCTTAAATCTGGTTATCATCAGGTGAGATTAGATAAGTCTGACATATTCAAGACTGCATTTAGAACACAATTTGGTCATTATGAATTTTTAGTGATGCCTTTTGGATTGACTAATGCACCTGCTACATTTAGTAGAATGATGAACCGTATATTTTTGAAATATCAGCATTGTGTTATTGTATTCTTTGATGATATTTTAGTGTTTCCTAAAAATGAGAAAGATCATTATGAACATCTGTCCTTGGTTTTCAAGTTGTTGAAAGATAATCAACTGTATGCTAATCCGAAAAAGAGTGAGTTCTTTAAAACAAAAATTGAATATTTAGGTCATATTGTGCCATCAGATGGTATTAAGGTTGACCCTAAGAAAATAGAAGCAATATTGAACTGGCCTATACCTAAAAATGTGCATGAGTTATGATCTTTCCTAGGTCTTGCTAGTTTTTACAGGAAATTTGTGCGAAATTTTTCATTACTTGCTTTGCCTTTGACTAAACTTTTAAAGAAAGGTATTGTTTATCATTGGTCTAATAATCAACAGAAATCCTTTGATTTATTGAAACATGCATTAACCCATGCTCCTGTATTACAACTGCCTGATTTTAATAGACCATTCTTTTTAGTAGTTACTGATGCTAGCGGATCTGGAATAGGAGCCGTACTTATGCAAGATAATCATCCCATAGCCTATTCTAGTTGTAAACTGAAACACTCCGAACTTAAATATTCCACATATGCTAAAAAATTATTAGCTGTGGTACAAGCTTTAAGACAATAGAAACATTACTTAATGGGTTTTGAGTTTATGATTAAGACTGATCAACAAAGTATTAGACATTTACTTAGCCAACCCCAAATATCTGACCGACATATGAGATGGGCAGCCTTTATTCAGAGTTTTCATCCGATTATCCAATATCAACCAGGTAAAGAAAATGTAGTGGCCGATGCATTAAGTAGAAGACCCACCATTCATAATATTTCTATTATATCATTTGATTCTCTAACTCCTATGAAAGATACTTATTATCAGGACATTACTTTTCATGCTGATTGGAATAAATTAGTTGGAAATAACTGGATTCCTATTGATTTACTGTCTTATAATGATGGATTCATGTTTTATGAAAAGAGATTATGTGTTACAATTCCCTTCAGATCTTTTGTTTTGAATGAGATTCATTGTTCTCCATATCAAGGTCATAGAGGTATCATATCTACTTTACGTACATTAACTGAAGATTTTTATTGGCCACATATGGACACTGATGTATCTAACTTTGTTTCTGAATGTTTGATTTGTCAAAGAGTTAAGAGACATCATGGTAAATAGTATGGATTACTTATGCCTTTATCTATTCCATCAAGACCATGGGAACAAATTTCTATTGATTTTATTACTGGTTTACCTAATACTAAAGCTAACCATGACATGATTTGGACTGTAGTAGATAGGTTTAGTAAACAAGCATATTTCATTCCATGTAAGAAAACTTTAACAGCATCTCAGGCAGCACAATTGTTTTTGAAAACTATTTTCACTAATCATGGATTACCAAAAGTTATTATTTCTGATCGTGATTCTAGATTTTGTAACAACTTTTGGATTACTTTGTTTGCTAACCTAGGAACAAAAATCGATTTCTCATCTGCATTTCATCCTGAAACTAATGGACAAATAGAAGCCACTAACAGTACTATTTTAGATCTTTTACGTGCTTACACTATTTCTAAACCATAGACATGGGACACACATTTGCATTTATTACAGTTTGCATATAACAATACACCACACACATCTACAAAGAAAGCACCGTTTGAAGTGATTTATGGTTATAGATTGTCTACACCTGTTGCATCTTTATCAAATAGAATTCAGAGTGCTGATGATATTGCTACTATGCACGCTACTATTTTTGATGAGGTTAAAGACATGATTGCCAAAGCCCAGCAATCATATACCAAACAAGCCAATAAGAAAAGACAAGCAATGAATTTCAAAGTTGATGACTATGTTTGGTTGAGAATATAAAAACGTAGATTACAAAGTGTAGATAAACACCCAGTTGTGAAATTAGCACCTAGATTCTATGGACCATTTAAGATCATTCACAAAATTAATGACAATGCATTCAAGCTAGAATTACCACCTCACTGGAAAATTCACAACACATTTCACATTAGTTTATTACGACCCTTTAGAGGCCAATTACTTGTACACCCTGTTTACGAAAATCCACCTTTGTTAGAGGAAGAGACTGAAATACTTGAACCTGAAGCTATCATAGACACTGACTTTATGACCACTAGAACTGGCCGAAGATATTCTAGATATTTAGTCAAGTTTAAGAACCATCCTGTAGAGGAAGCCCAATGGATGCACGCTAGAGACTTAAATGCTTTCCCCACTCTGTTAGCTCCACATTGAGCTAATAGCAATTGAGATCAATTGCTATCCCACCCCGGGGGTATGATGCCAGGAGGCATATTTCACGGTGGATTCCGTGCCACGGTGGATTCCGTGAGGTTTTATGGTGGATTCCGTAAACTTTGATGACCGGGGCTCATACACAAAGTGGATTCTTTGTGCGAGAAGTTGATGGGGACGCCTATTCTTTTCGGGCGTTTCATTAATTTAGTGTGTACATGGGTGATTCCATAGCGGGTGATTCCGCAAAATACATATTAAATTAATAAACGTTTATGAGGTTAGAGTGCGCACTCGTAATAAATTAAGGTTAGGATTGATTTCTAACCAGTTGATTTATTTATGTAGCTGAAGACTGCTAGGTATTCACTTTTGTCGGTTTAATTGTATTATTTTACTAACGATTGTGAATGCTTCAGTTGATGTGTAGAGATAGCAGCAGTGGCGGAGGACCTTCCGGCATTCAATACGCGAGCGTACAGCATCCGATCTATGCACCACAATGACCTTTCTCCGCATCACTACCAACACTCCATCATGGCAACCACAGACATCCTTGCCACCCACGTTTTCAGTGCATGCTAACGCTTGCTACCTACGACGGTGAGTGCCATGGGACTGACACTCGTCTAGGAGGGGGGTAATGTTAACCCTCAAACGAACGAAGCTCGAAAATCCGGAAAAGCTAAAGCAGAAGACAAAGACAAAGGCCAAGGCAAAGAGAAACGGCAGGCAAAGACGCATAAGGAGAAGAGTCCGAAATAAGGGAGAAAGACGCACAAGGAAAAGCGCAAGGCAAAACTTTTGTAAAAGAGCGCAAGCACATCATGGTTTAATTCAAGGAGTGCTGGGCTCTCACCTGTGCAATTTGTAAATGTAGATAGGCGGTGGAAAGGAAGCTAGAGAGATACAAGGACAATGGAAAAAAGGGCCCAGGCTACGGCCGGCCATGTAAAAAAGGGGACAAGGGGATGACCGCCCAAAAAGGGATTTAGGGTTTTGTATATAAAGTTGAAAAGTGAATGAGAAGCTCATTCTTATGTGTGGCAAAAAGTGGCTCGCCTCTTCTTCTTCTTCTTCTTGTTCTTGCTTGCTTGAGCTTGTGCTTGAGAGAGGGAGTGTGAGAGTGTGAGGGAGTGAGTGTGTGAGGGTGAGGGACCGAGGAGGAGAAGCTCTCCATCTTCTCCTCTCTTCTTCTCTTCTCTTCTCTTCTCTTGTCTTGCTCGCAGCAATGGAGCTTGGAGCGTGGAGCTTGAGGATGGAGCTTTCTTGAAGCTTGCACTTGGATCATGGAGCTACCGGAGTGCGCGGGAGAGGAGGTAACTCGAACGGCACGGAGGTAAGCTCACTACACCTGTAGATATGGATGGCGCATCAGTTATGTGAGAGGTAGCCATTAGTGCTCGGCTTGGAACACTTGAAACAATAAGCAGTCCGTGGGTCTTGGCGGTTGAGCGAAAGCTCCCACAAGCACATCTAAGATTCTGCAAGGCATAAGGATCAACAAGAAAATGTGATTCTGTAGGAACAACATTAGCAGGAATGCCTGTGTCATCAATAGCCTATTTATAACCACCCTCTATAGTGAACTAAGTGGAAATATTAGCACTCAAGTCATCAAGGTAATACTTGGCCTTATTGGGCTTTGTCCCACCATACACGCAAATATCTAAGCCATGGGAATCTTTGACAGGCATCCCATTATGTCAGATATGCTTTCGAACATATCTTCATCTGACCTGTCATCTCCAACTCAAGATATGAACCCTAGAGGCTTCCCATTTCTTACCATTGAACGCAAAAAATCTTTAGCCACAATACCCTTGCTGACTCCTTGGGACTTGACTTCAACAATTTGATGGCCACTTTTGACGGCAACAGGCTTATTAGCAAGAATGCTTTTCAAATGGTCTACTAGTTCCTTTGATTGCCAGGAGGTTCATCAAGCAGTACTCTGACATCAACAGCACTCCAAGATCATCAAGTTTGAAGAGTTGCTTTGCTTGATCAGAAGTTTTAGCTTGACTACCGAAACCACTTGAACCAGTCTGAAGAACAATCCAGTAGACTATCGTGTTGGCCCTTATATAGCAGCACAGGAGAATTGGTATGTTGAGATGACAAGCTCAACACATGCGGACATTGATGATGGACTGCCTGGTTAGATGGGTCCACACGTCTACACTTAGCACGTCGGTGGTCATTATGACTCTCACATGGCCACTGACTCATTACTTATTATATTCAGGTTGTTACACCTATTTACAGTTGGTATAGTTATAGCGCCAATCGACTAGCTTTGAGGATGCTGTTGGTCATACTCATTGGGATGCAGCAATGGATGAGGAGATGGTTGCATTAGAGGCCAATAAGACTTGGGATCTAGTATCATTGCCGAAGGGAAAGAAAGCTATTGGATGTAAGTGGGTTTATAAGATTAAGCACAATGCAGATGGTTCTATTAGTAGGTACAAAGCTAGGCTGGTTGCAAAAGGCTATGCCCAGACATATGGCATAGATTATGATGAAACCTTCAATCCAGTTGCTAGGATGGCAACTGTTAGATGTGTGATTGCTTTGGCAGCAGCCAAAGGTTGGAGGTTGCAACAAATGGATGTGAAGAATGCCTTCTTGCATGGTGATTTGCAGGAAGAAGTGTATATGGATCAGCCAGCAGGTTATGAAGATTTAGAGCATCCCACGTATGTGTGCAGGTTGAAGAAGGTGCTCTATGGGCTCAAGCAAGCACCTAGAGCATGGTCTGACAAGATCAGAGAGTATCTTGTCAATATTGGCTTTTATGTTTCTGATGCTGATCACTCACTTTATGTGAGAAAGGGAGATGCAGGTTTGGTCATTATAGTCATCTATGTGGATGACTTGAATATTACAGGTGATAGTGATAGTGGGATTGCTGAAGTCAAGGACTTTTTGAAGAAGAAGTTTGAGATGAAGGATTTAGGTGAGCTAAGGTACTTCCTTGGCATTGAGATGATCAAATGTGATGATGGTATATGGCTGTCCCAAAGACAGTATGGCTTGGATATGTTGTCCAAGTATGGTATGACAGCATGCAAACCACTTTCAGTCCCGTTGGAGCAGAATGTAAAGTTGAGTGCTGATGTTGGGGATGAGATAGAAGACCCTACTATGTTTAGGAGGATAGTGGGGATTTTGATCCATTACAAGGCCAGACTTGAGCTACGCTGTTGGTCTTGTGAGTCAGTTTATGCAAGTACCTAGAAAGCCACATTTCGATGCAGTCAGACGCATATTGAGATATGTGAAGTCCACATTACATTATGGACTTTTCTATGAGGCAGGTACAAATGTACAGGTGTTTGGATACATAGATGTAGATTGGGCTGGTAGTATGTCTGATAGAAGATCTACCAGCGAATACGTGTTCTCTCTTGATAGTGCAGCAGTTTCTTGGAGCAGCAAAAAGCAATCTACAATTGCTTTGTCGAGTACAGAGGCTGAGTATAGAGGTGCTGCTGTTGCAACATGTGAGGTAGTATGGCTACAAAAGTTAATGGCTGATTTGGATGTGTAGGTGGAAGGTCCAGTTGTCATTTATTGTGACAACATGAGCAGTATACAATTGGCTAGGAACCCTGTGTTCCATGCCAGGACAAAACATATTGAGGTACACTACCACTTTGTGAGAGAGAAGGTACTAGCAGGTGAGATTGACTTGGTGTATGTCAACACATAGGATCAGATAGCTAACATCTTCACGAAGGCATTGGGTACAGAGAAGCTTCAAAAGTTTCAAAGCTTACTTGGAGTTGCAGATATGCAGTTGAGCTTGAGGGGGAGTGTTGAGATGACAACCTCAACACATGTGGACATTGATGATGGACCGCCTGGTTAGATGGGTCCACACATCTACACTTAGCACGCCGGTGGTCATTATGACTCTCACATGGCCACTGACTCATCACTTATTATATTCAAGTTGTTACACCTATTTATAGCTGGTATAGTTATAGCGCCAGTCGACTAGTGTAGTCGATTATGCATTGTTTGACTTAGTAGGCCACTTTCCTTTATGTTGTATCTTATCTATACTTTGTGTATATTGTAAAGTGTGTGGAAGAAGAAGAAGAAACCAGCAAGAAAACGTTTTGGCCTCCATCTCTCTTCTTGTCTCTTGAGTGAGCTTCTCCTTGTGCATTCTGTGTGTGTTCGGCGCAGCATCTTGACCAAGTCCCCCCACCACGTGTTTCTTGACATGGTGCATGAACAAACAAGTTGTAAATATCAAAAAATGAATTCAAGGCTGTCTCAAGTCTAACTTCTGCGTCATAATCCTGGTTGAGTGAAAGCTTTGCTCCATTCTCAACCAACCTCCTTAACATCCATAGTGGAAGCTCCTGATGCAGATGGCTGTTCAATAGGTGGAGGGGTGTGCAGAAGAACGACCTTCCGACCAGGACCTACTATCCCCATCCATTGCATTAGGATTGGTGTTTGTACTTGGTGAACTGGCCACTTTCATCATAGTTTTGATACCTGATATTGGTGGATTTTTTTTGGAGCAAACCAATTCAGATGAGTAGGGTTTAAATTTCCACTCTTGTTAAGTGGATGAAAATTAACAGCCAAATTGAGCTGTAGAACTGACTGAGGTGCAATAGGAACACTATCTTTTTGTGTTGATTTTGGTTTGGATGGTTTGATCTAGGCAAGAGCAGATGCCCTAAGAGTGTGAGTAGGAATTCATTACATCCTTAGACATTCTCTTCAAGTGAGATGCATCTTGGAGTTCTTTATGTGACCTGAAATTGGTCACTGGTGAGACAGGTCTGCAGAAAGCATCATTTCTGACACTGACATACTAAGCAATGCCAATTAAAATGGTGTGGTTTTGATGCAACATTTGGATGATAGATCAGTATAGTAAGATGGGAAACATGAAGTTGATGTAGCATGCTCTTTCAGTGAGTCCTTGGCATTGATCACTTGTAGATCAAAACCACTCATACTTGATTTAGATTCTGAAATAGAGATTAGTATTGTTGGGACAGGTGTTTGCAAACTAAATAAGTGTGAGAAGGCTTCCCCATTTTTTGTATCATTAGATGTGCTTAAACCAATGGTTTAAGATGTGGCAGAAGTAACTAGTCACAGCAACAGCTCCATGACAAGGCAATCATTCAGCTCCATGACAAGTTCATATACTTGTATGAAGGTTTAGTTCTTTGATAAGATTGCTGGAATGCAATCCACTGAATTGATTGAGGAAGAGCAACTAGAACACTATCATGTGATAGAGTTATGGATTGACTAAGCAGAGTCTTTGTTGAGTAAGATGCATGTTTTATTGGTGGGGAAGTTGCAAGAGTTGACGACTTGGCTACAATAACATTTGCGCACAGGGCCTCAAAGCTTGCTCTAGTGATAGAGTAGCAGCATATTATGCAAGTTTAGGACTGTTATACCACACATGCTCACTAGCTTCTAGCTGTACCAAGATAGTAGCATTTTGTACAAGTCTGGGACTGTTGTGCCACAGGCTAAGGTTGAGAAGCAACAATTGAACTACCAGTGATAAGTTGATGTTCATTCATTGCAAATGGTCATGCCAACATTATTTGATTCATCTTGAGTGCTCACAGTTATATTTGTGAGTATTCAAGGTTCAACAAGGTCAAAGTGGGATCTACAGACCTCGTATGGACTCATTCAAAACAGGACAGGTTGTAGACAGTTTCAGACGGCTAACTTTGGGCTATTATAAAAAATTTTGACCTGCTCTAAAATTTACTGTTAAGAGCTCTGTTCAAAGAGGAAAGTGTTAGATTCAATTTGAATCAGAAAGTTTGTCAATCGGAGCTTTCAGTCAAAAGTTATGGCTGATATAGTACCTATAGGTACTGCAGGACTGCACTTTCCACAGACAGGGAAACAGAGTATGATGGGTCTAATTAGAGATGTTGCTTCTAAGAGGTTGGATATTCCTTTGGTAGATGTTATGAGTACTTTGGCACATGCTTTTATGGCTTATGATGACTCTAAAATGGCATTGGAAGAGATAGATGTGAGTCTAGTTGAGCAAGTACTTATCCATCAGTTGCAACCACATAGCTCTCAGTTGGTTCAACAAGGTGTACTGCAGGCTCTTATCAATCTCTATGATAATAGTATCTCACAAGAATGTATATGCAATGCTGAAGCTAAATGCATGTTGCTCGGATTACTAACCATGGAGAAAGTGGAGCCTCGGGCTGATTTGTGGGCATCAATGAAGTACTTTTGTAGTAGCGGTACTACTCTTTTGGAGTCTTTTCAAGGCAAGGATGTATTACATTGGTTGATATCATTGCTTAATCAATCATCTCACCAATAGTTAGAATATGCATTGGTATTGCTTTCTACTCTCTTTGCTAAGATTGAGGACAATGAGTGGGCTATGACAGTTCATACACCTCCACTGGTTAGTAAGCGATCATGGAATTCATTAGAAGGACAACTAGCATGGGAAATGTTCTACCAAATTAACGGAATATGCTACTTTCATCATGATTCGTATCTCTTTCACATGAAGGAATTTGTGATTATGTAAAGATGGCTATAAACCTTTTGCTGAAAAATGCTTCATGGAAAAAGAAAATGCTTACAGCAATTGCTACTTGGTGCATTGACCTCAAGGATCGGGTTCCGCCTACTTTACAACATGCGATTCTTTCTTTTGAATACTTTGATGCTGCTTTTATGTCTAAATCAACAAAAGTAAATCATGGATAGCAAGTAACCTTTGTACAAAGCCAGAATGAAGAGCATTATTCCATAGATCTTGGACAGCAAATCAATGGGAATCAACCAATTGCAGTACTGAACTCTTTTTCTCCTCAAGGTCAACCATATAAAGAAGACCAAGTTGATCACCAAGTTGATGCTGTAGTTGAAGCCAATGTATTTGAAGATCACTTGGTAAGTAATCAGCCTTTTGAACCATTTAAGGAGGAATATGCGCTTGCTGAAAATGAAGACATTACAGTTCTTGATCATGCTTATGATTGATTAGTTGAGGATATGCATCAGTTCACACTCAATCAGGAACTACCTCAACTAGAAGAGGAGTTAGATGCAAATGACCATGGTTATAACAACTTGGATAATGATTTTGATGATTGGTATGCTGATAATGAGGATGTACATGAGATTCATGATGGTTATAATATAACGGATGATGGATATGCTTATGGTGATGATTATGGGGATCTTTCTTCCTACCCATTTGCCTTGGGTGGTCAAGATTATGAGTTTGATGAAAAATCTTCTCCTCTTGATCATTATTATGATGGTATACCTTTTGATCCAGGAGGTTCTAAGTAGGATTTTGCACCTTCATTAGGCCAACATCCATATTGGGGTTTAAAATCTTCATCTTTTAGAGGTTTATTTGGCTGAAAATTAGTCCATTTATCTCTTGTTCTACTGCGACAGTTTCTGGACAGCTTACTGTTTTGGCTCCGCTTCAATTTTGATCTGATTACAGAAGAAGGATATCTATATGGGCTGCAAGTATGTCTGATGAGGTTTCTTTTGACTCATAGCACACTTAATTTGGATATGCCCATCACAAGATATCTCCATTTTACTACAGCAGGTTCTGTAGTAGACATCAAGTTGTCTATTGCTTGCAGGTGCCCTTTCTTGGAGTTATAATGGTTTAGGTTTCAGTTTTATCAATTACAATTGTCGGAGTTCTATTCATAATATAGACAACAATATGAGCAAATTCAGACCAAAAATGTTTTGGCATATTATTCTTAGCCATCATTGCCCATGCAACTTCTACAATATGTATATTTTTTCTTTCTATAACCCATATTGTTGTGAGATATACTTGCACAAGTAAATTGTCTCTTTATCCCTTGAGACCTCAAGAAGGTTCTAAACTCATTAGAGAGGTACTCTCCCCCTCCATCTAATCTCAAGCATTTAACTTTTAGGCTCCTTTCTATTTCAATTGCATCCTTGAAAGCTGTGAAGTGTTCAAATACATCACTCTTTTTCTTCATGAAATATACCCACAGCTTCGGTGAACAATCATCAATGAATGTAACAAAATATTTATTGCCACCAAGAGAGATGTTTTGTGTAGGTCCTCAAATATTTATGTATACAATATCAAGTATGACTCTACTCACATCTCTGCCATGTGAAAAAGATTGTCTTGTTTGCTTACCAAGCTAACATACTTCACACACTTTATGAAATTTTGCAACTCTAAATTCAAGCAACTTGTAATAACCAATCTTTTGGACTACAATAATTTCAACCTTCATACATTTGCATGTCTAGTACATTTATGCTATGTTTCAATGTCTACAACCACTTCTTTTCCTTTAGCATACATAGTAACATTTATTACAGGAATTCTAGCATCTAAAGTAAATGTGTGGCCAACTCTACTTCCTTTTGCAACCAATATCTACTTATCATTAAAGTCTTGTATAAAAAAACCTTCTATATTAAATTGAATCTAAAATCCTTGCTCTACCATTTGGCCAACAGATACTAATTCTTTATGATTAATGGCACATGTAATACATCTAATAGACTCTTTGTCTGGCCATCATTCAAGGACAAGGAAACCTTTCTAATGTCTAAAACTAGGTGGCATGAATCATCACCCATCTACACATAGCTTGGATTTTGTAAGTCATGTATCTCTCAAAATCATTTAGCATGACTGGTATGTACTTGAATTGACATACCATACATCATCATGTGTCTCCTTTCCTGTAACATTATTCATCATATGCTGTATAACAAACAAACGATCATTTTTGTCTTATTCTGTCGTCATGAAGATGATGCATAATTTCATTGTTATAACTTAATTATGTAGATTATAATCTTTTTAGCATAACAATGAGCTGCAATATGACTTGTTTTGCCATAATAGTGACAAAAAATACCTGAATTGCCAACACCTTTGTTCTGGCATCCACCTCTTTCTCTAGAGCTTCCATTGCCTCTAAAGTTTCTAGGGCCTCCTAAAACTTACATTTCACCAAATTAATGATTGATTTTTTAAAAAAAATTTATCACCATCACATCCCATACTACAGCTCGTCGAAAAGAATCTACCACATCCTCTTCTTTCTAAACGTGAGTAAAATGCTTGGACCTGTTTACCATTTCTTTCACATGAGTCATCCTGCGTATTGATATCTTTGCTAATTATGAGGAAGACCAACTCATAAAATTTTGAAAATGGCTTCCATACATATAGAAAAGTAACAAATGATTTCCAAGCTTTCTCATTACTAAGGCTATCTAAAGTAGATAGAACCAAATCATCATCATCAGACATTGTATCTGTTACCATGTTTCCCGCAGCACAGAGGAGCGAAAAATGGAAAAAATGGAAATAGCAAAAAAGCCACAGGATAAAAGAAGAAAAAGGCGCCTTGACCAGTAACCAGTCCCTGAAAAATTTAAATGTTCGGGCACGACCCTGAAAAAGCCTCGGTGTTGGCCCGAGACAACAAAAGAGAAAAAGGGCGCACCATTAAAATGTGGGAGCGCCCCTGAATCTTTGTAAAAGAGTGCCAAGCTCGCTCTTGTGCAAAGTGTACGCATTAGTTGGGAATATGATAAATTAGAATGGTGGAAAATGGGAAAAAGGGCCTAGGCTACGACCTGCCATATAAAAGGGGGAAAAGGGGATGACCGCCCAAAAAGGATTTAGGGCTTTGTATATAAAGTTGAAAAGTGAATGAGAAGCTCATTCTTTGGTGTGTGGCAAAAAGAGTCTTCTTCTTCCTCTCTTCTTCTCTCCTTCTTGCTTGTGTGTGCTCTTGAGAGAGGGAGTGTGAGAGTGTGAGGGAGTGAGTATGTGTGAGAGTGAGGGATCAAGAGGGTGAAGCTCTTCACGATCTCCTCTTCTCTTCTTCTCTTCTCTTCTCTTCTCTTCTCTCGCGTGCGCGGCTATGGAGGATGGAGCTTGGAGATGGAGGAGGCTTGAGGATGCTTGAGCTAGCATCAAGAATCGTGGAGCTACTGAAGTGCAAGAGAGAGGAGGGTACTCGATCGAGCATCAAGGTAAGCTCACTACACTCGTAGGATCGACGGCGCGTCGGCTAGGTGAGAGATAGCCATTAGAGCTCGCTTGGAATGCTTGAAACAATAAGCAGTCCGTGGGTCTTGGCTGTTGAACAAAAGCTCCCACATTTTGGTTCCGTTGCCGGGACCAACGGATTCAAGCTTGAGCACTTTCACGCCTCATATCGAGCATCGAAGTAGGGTATTCATCCCCGAAACGGAGCTTGGGATAGGCAGGAAGTTGGGTTTTTTTAATCTTCAAAACAGGTAAGCATTTTGGGATATTCTGGTTGTTTGATGATTGGAAAACATGGAGAAATTAATTCAGTATTTTGCTTTCAATTTGTGTTGTGTTTAGAGTAGGTTAACAGTAGGAAATCACACCCGAGAGGCAGAGGGTTTGCTACTGTAAAATAGGGAGAAAATCGGGAAAAACAAGGGAAAAATGGAGGAAATGCACATTTGAATGTGTAGGAATCGCTAGGAGAGTGATCTGTAGTATCCGGGGAATGACCAGCAGGGTTATAAGTTCTGGAAGGGCAAGGGAATTCTCATTTGCAACCAGCTGAGAGAGAGAGAGAGAGAGAGAGAGAGAGAGAGAGAGAGAGAGAGAGAGAGAGAGAGAGAGAGAAAGAGAGCTTGGGCGACCATTCGATCAATCAGGGCACGGCATAACATTGCATTCGACGATCCCCAGGTATATAGATCTCTTCCCCACCACTCCAACATCATTACTGGTGAATTTTGTGGTCTATAGTCATTTATATCTTGAGATTTTGGACGAATCCGTGCTTGAAAGTGCGTCGGGCCGGCAGAATCGTACACCCGACTCAGTGTCCGATTCCCAGAATCGGACGTCCGATTTTGAGAATCGGACGCTCAGACAACCGTCCGATTGGACCAACCCGTCCGACTCGGACACTCGGACACTCGGACACTCGGACACTCGGACTGCCGTCCGATCAGACCAACTCGTCCGACTCGGACACTCGGACGCTCGGACTCGGACACTCGGACACCCCGACACTCGGACCAACCCCGTCCAATCGTACAAATTAGGACACGTCAGCAATCAGACCACCTTGTTCGGTCCGATTCCTAGAATCGGACCAGTCCATAATCGGATCACCCAGAATCGGACACTCGGACCAACCTCGTCCGATCGGACCACTTGTCCGATTTTCTGAAATCGGACACCTAACCCCTGTCCGATTCTGAGACTCGGACTGCTCAAACTCGGACCCACTTGGTTCGATTCCTAGAATCGGACCACTGGTAAATCGGACCACTAGAATCAGACCACTGGTAAATCGGACATCTGATTCCCAGAGTCGGACACACAAAAAAAAAGAAAAAAAATGGGAAAACATCAAAACTTGACCCCCACGAGCGGCTGGAAGCGCAACCCGCTCCAGGACGACATGGCGAACGCCTCGTAGGCAGTTCCCGACGTAGGAGTCAAGACCAAGGGACAGTGCTAGAGCACTCCCCAGCGACCTACCCCCTAGTGCACGGTAAGAAGCAGCGCAGACCCTGGAACCCACTAGAACGGCCAGGACTTGAGCAACAAAGCCTATCATGCCCGAAACGAGCAAGAGTGAGTAAGACATCGAGGAATTGCTTGCAGCACTCACATTGAATTTCTGCACTTGAAGTACACTTAAGAAAGCTAAAAGCCTGATTGGGCACAAGTGCACGAGAAACGACACACTCATCGAGTGACCATAAATTGAGGATTGTATTCAATAATCAAAGGAACTCACTCAGATAAATCACTCAAGGAACCCACCAATAGGAGAGGACCCAAGACATAGACAAACAATTGAAGCGCAGGGTAGGACCAAGCAAGGAGCACCAACGACAAGGATCTGTCAAGACTATTCGCCCTGATCGACAGCGCAGCGGGGCGCAAGAATTCGACCATGACGGAAGAAAGCTCAGGCCATCGGTCTAATGAGGAGCTCGATTTGAGTGTATTCCCACATGCTATACAGCAGATGGTGAGTAGTTACGACGCACACGCCCGGTACGAGCACCGCGATAGGACAACAAACACAATCATTGCAGACCTAGAGGAGGAGAGAAGGCTAGCCCGCAAGGCATTGCAGGGCATAGCTGATTATAATAGGGATCAACAGGCTAGGAGCCAAAGGCAAAGCATGGAGCTGCATGAGGTGCAGCGAGTGCTGAACTTGGCTGGCCGAAACCGAATAATAGACCATGAGAGAGCACTAGAAGGAGACCTGACATTGAGCGAGCTCCTCATGAAACGACTGCTTGATAACACCGCAGCAGAGTAGAGTGCCACCGCACTAGTGACGTCTCTGCTTGCAGGATTAGGGGCAAACCAGGGCTCAAAGAGCCAGGCTAAAGTACCGATTGTTGCCAAGCAACTCGATAAGTACCAACCGCATGACGATCCATACAGCTTTGTTGAGCAGTTTGAGCAAGTCTGCGAAGCCAACAGCCTCAACGACCAGACTCAACGTTTGCAAGCATTCGGGCTTTGCTTAGGTGACAAGGGTAGGACGTGGTATACAAGCTTGGATGCCGTGGAACGAGCCAACTTCAATAATCTCAAGGATCTCTTCGTCAAGAGGTTCGCCGAGCCCGGATACTCCGATAACCTGCTAGTGCGCTTGATGAATGTCAAGCAGAAAGAGAAGGAGGACATCCGCGACTACGTGACCCATGTGAGAAGTCTCTTTAAGAGAATCCCTCTAGGCGAGCGATCGACTGACAGAGCAGTTTCAACTGTATTCATCAGTGGAATTCGAGACGAGGAGTTATATAAGGCATTGACAGGCAACTCAAGCTTGCAGCAAGACGTGGTGGCTAGAGTTTTTGAGAAAGCCATCAGAGTCAATGACCAGCTGAAAGAGCGGAGCTCTAGGAGCTCAAATTTAGAAGAGACCAACCCGCGAAGCTTAAAGAGAACGTCAGCCTCTGGTGAGCGGTCAATCCCATCATCTCAAGATAAGGGGAAGGCCGCCGAGACAGACCAAGGCTTGGCTGAGGTCAAGATGGAATTAGCCAAGATACAAGACATGTTGAGACGACCAATGCGCCCAACATCCAATGCGTGTACTGTGGTAGAAAACACTTGCCAGCCGAGTGTCAAGACCCTAGGTCAAGACCTTGCGCCAACTGCGGTAGGTTTGGCCATGATATCGCACATTGCAGACTACCAAGAAGACTTCCATACTCGCAACCCTACAGCCAGCCTTATCTAGCTAAGAGGCCGCAGCCATTCTTCGGAGGGGAGCCCCATTGGCTCTACCCGCGCCTAACGATATGAAATCAGCCGTCCCTAGAATGGACATAAATCCTACAGACATTCCTAGACTGCATGGTCCTTATGTGACCCACCCACCGAGCGACGCTCCAGTACACTACGTGGAGGAGCCGAATGATGAAGAGACCTACATATACCCTTATGTCTCGCATGACGATGAGGGCAATGCATCCCTCATGGATTATCGACCCATGTTGGTGATGGCATTAGGATGAGGACGGGGTAGAGGCCTAGGAGGGCAGCCACAGGATCCAGTCACTTGTTGGACTTGCGAACACCCCGGTCATGTCTCATCACGCTGCCCTGAAAGAGAGCAGCAAAACAGGGACAAGGCTGACCAAAGGTGCGCAGAGTGCAGAATCACCTATCTTTTCATAGACTGCCCAAAGAGGAAGCCGTCCTCTAGCTCAGCTAATTTGCCATCCGTCCCATTGGGGCTGTTTGGTGTCGAAAACCCCGATGGGGAGGCCACACCTATTCCCTTGCGAGTTATGACCTGAGCCCAAACGAAGCCGGCCGGCATCTCTCTGCCAGGACCTAGCAATCTTGACGCAACCTCAATAGGAAAGAAAAGCTGCAAGCGGAAAAAGAAGAGATCAGAAGCTAAGGTCGCATTAAAGACCGAGAGTGCTACGACTCTACCTACTGGGAAGAAAGTCTCAGACGCAGAGGCAGAGACTTCAGCCCCTAAGACAGCCGAAAAGGAAAGCGCTAAGATAGGGGAATACCCGCATCCAAAGTGACAATTAGAGGCCATAGAAAAGGTGAAGGAATGGGTGAGGGAGGCTCAACAGCATCTCAAAGATGTTGAACCCATCATAGAGGACGAGATCAATGATCTCTCTAGCATAAGCACGCCAATGTCACTGCCTCAACCTAAGTCGGCCGAAGCAACTGTGCCACAAGCAGTGCCGCTGAGACCAAACCTAGACGCAACAGAGCCACAGATCAGCCACAGCCATTGGCCCAGACAGTCTAGGCTAAAGGAAGGACGAGTATCTAACGATCTCCTGACCACGCTAGTGACCACCCCTGTAACACTTAGCCTGGGAGATCTGCTTAAGTAGCACCCTGCCCTATGGCAAGACCTTAAGCAGTGGGTCGAGGGATCACAAGAGCAGGTCACGGTAGACCCTCGAGACCAAGATGCAGAAACACAATTGCCAAGTTTGACGCTACACTCCATGCCTAAATCTTTGCATGTCAATGCCTTTTGGGAAGGCTCTGAGATGCACGCAGTCCTGCTGGTCCTAGCCCTGGGTGACACAACAAGGAAGGGAATCGTAGACATGGGAGCCGGGGTTAGTGTTCTTAGCCATGTAGTGCTTCAGACTTGGGGAAACCCCCCTGTCAAAGCTGCTAGGTTTAACGTCACGCTAGCAAACGGTATGAGAGTGAAGCCATTCGGGATACTGAAGAATTGGCCAATGAAGATCGCAGGTGTCCAGTTCTCTGTCGACTTTATAGTCATGAAGGGAGTGGACTACGATGTCCTATTAGGCCGACCCTGGATGCGCAACGCTAGAGTCATCGAAGATTGGGGTAACGACTTGATCTTCCTTGGCAATAGAACTAACACCGTAAGAATAGAGATGGATACTTGGAAGACCTCACCAGTCGACCTAGACGCCATCTCTGCTATGCTCAAAGGGAACATTCAGGTCAAGGAGCCCTATGGGTCCTTGACCAAGTATATCCCATGCCTAGAGGATGAGCGGGATTGGATGCACATCCTCGCTACAATTGACCTGCCATTCTCAGACCATAAGGCATATGAGCAGGCCATCAAAACGATCGGCAAGACAAACGAAGCACTCTCTACACCAGTTGGAGCCCCGAGAGGAACACCAAGGAAAAGGAAATTCTCTTGCAAGAAAATCTATCTTGTAACATCAACAAGATTGTTTATCATGTTTCATATGATCACAATGAAGAAAAGAACACCAAGCACAACAAATCTTCATGCAGCATCATGTAGATCTCCCACGGATTTGATAGAATCAACCAATATATTCTTCAATATCTTCACAAAATCTATCAATAGAACAAAGAAAACAAAGGAATACACCATCTTTGAATGGAAATACATCACATAGTATTCATCTTCAATATCTTCATAGTCTTCTCTCAATCTCTCATATACAATCACTCTGTTTGAGTAGAATTGGCTATCTCTGACTCTCTCTCTCTCACTCCATTAATAATACATCATATCCTCACTACAATCTCTCCAAATCACTCTCAATAATCCTTCTTAGGTCGTGGATACCCCTCCCAAGAGGTATGTCTGATATGAAGAGTCACCAGAGCCATTACAGTGTCTTTTCATAGCTCACTACTGTTACTTCACTCTAGTCTTCACTTGAGTCTTCAGCAACTACTTCTTCCACTTCTTCCAGCTCTTTTGCACTTGTATTCACCTCTTTCCAAGGCTAAAAAACTTTCCCAAGCTACACTCTCATCCATCAGAACACATACAGAAGCATACAGAACAGTCACAGAACAGTACCAGAACAACTAAGTACAGAACAGAACAGAACAGAGATAGAAGCTCTACAGAAGACCTACAGAAGGTTACAGAAGGTCATCAAAACCACATAACTTACTCTCAAACCATTCCAAACTCTCACAAACCATTCAATAAACTTTCACAATATCTCAATCTTCATCAATCAATACTCTATCCCTCCTTACAGAAGACAATCAGAACAAAACAGACCAAAACAGAGCAAAACAGAAGGTATACAGAACCAATCAGAACCTATCAGAACATCACAGAACCACCAATAATCATCATGATCTTCCAAAACACAATCAATATCATCCAAAACACTCTCAAACCACTTCTAAACCAATCAATCATCTCATAAAATCAACCATTCAGCTCTCAAAAACAACAAAAATCAGCCAAAAAACAAGTCATTTCAACACTCAACATATCCCCACACTTAATAAGGAAGCGTCCTCGCGACCTAGGAAAAAGGGAATACAAGTGCATTTAAAATCGCAACTTTGATCTTCAATATCATTTCACAAAGAATCCATCCACCACGACCCCAACTTATAACCTGTTTCTGATATAAAAATACAAAGAAAGGAAAACCCTTTTTACATTAACACCACTTATCAAACTAAAAATCACAACAAATTGGTAAAGGATATAAAAGTTTGCTTCTTCTTCATCAGCATCAGCTTCAACTCTCCAACCACGACCCCATCACCACAATTCTCCAAAATGGAACTCGTACACGAAATCCAATAGGAAACCACCACGTTCGTTTGACATAAATGAACTCACAACACAAACACTAATACACAACACAACCATCTGAATGACTCCTCCAAAAAGAGAGTTTTTCATTTAAAAAGCATCCATTATACATTGGAAAGGTATCAATGAAAAGCACATCCTTTCCAACAGGACCAGGTATCTGCTAATCTCACTGAGGGATCTGCAGACTGGGAATACTGCTGAGCAAAATGAACATAGTTCTGATAAGCTTGACTGGAAGCTGTCCATTCTCCTGGAATTACTGGCCAATTGATCTGGGGTTCTGTAAGGCAATCATCTAAACTCCATCCCCTTCTTCTGGAAATCTGATTATCAAACCCGTCACAGTCACTAACCAACTAAGGTGGTTGAGATATAGAAGTGTTAGGAGAGGGTAATGGAATCAGGAAGAGTGGATGAAGGGAGGGATAGAAAAAATCATAAAAGGAAGAAAAGGTTAAAGAAGGAGTGGCAGAAATTTGGAGGGAATCACTAAGGAACGGTGTTAACTGATAAATAGGAAATGTGGAGGGTACATTAATGGAGGGAGAAGGACAGGGCGGAGAAGGGGAAAATACCCTATCCTCAATAAAGGAGCAGTATGTAAAAATGGGAATTTGAGGGAAAGATGAAGGTTGGAAAAGAAGGGGTAAAATAGTGGTGGAATTAGATTGACAAAGGGAAAGATATATAACATAGCGGTGAGCCATTTGTTGGTAATAGAGGAGGGTAGGAACAGAAGGTCCTAAGAGAGATCGTCGATGATAGGCATCAAAGAAGGTAGCATCAAATGGATTATGTTTGGAAAGATAGGCTAAGAGATCCATCCTCAGTTGGTTAGTACTCTGGGCAGAGGTAGGAGCTGTGTTTTGTCTTTGATTTAGGACCACAGAATCAATCATGGGATGCCACGAATTATCATGACAATCAGCCACTTTGGAGGAATAACTCTGGAACATATCAGCTATGCGCAACTTCAAATGATTGACATACAAAACAGCCTGTAAGACCACATCCCCCACATACCATGCCATATCCACATCATCTGGAATTAACAAGTCTCCTCGTAGATACATGCATGACATCAACATGGTATCTGGCGTGACAGAATCTTCAAACAACATCCTTACTACCTCTGTCAACAACTCAGCAGACCAAGCCCCACTCCATCCATCCTCTGGAAGAGGTAAATCCATCGTGGAAAGCTTCATGTAGAAAACCAACTTCTGTAAGTGGTAGTGGACAAAGAAAGAATGGTCTGGTAAAACATATTCCTGAAACTGCTCAAAGGTAGACCATAATAAGTCCATTCAGGATTGCAATCTTTCCACTTTATCTTGAAATAGAGGGCACAAAGTAGCCTGTCTCTGAAGAGCAGCCAAGTCCTGCTGTGAAAGAGAAGGAATCAAGGGAACATTAGGGCTTGGAGGAACAGAGCGGGACTTTGCAAGTTGATCGTGCAACTGCTGGATTTGGGAGGCTTGGTTGGCACTGTGTCATTAGCAATCTGTAAAGCTGAAAGTTTATCATCGAAGATAGCGTGGAACTCCTTCGCTTCTCTGGACATCCTCTCCTTTTCCTCTGAAAGGCTAGTAACCTCTGATTGAGCCTCTGTTAACTGGATCTTCAAAGAAGAGATCTCATCTCTTTGAGTGGCAACCAGTTGGGTTTGTTGTTCCATTTGCTTAAACAAATCTGCGAGGGTATCCTTAGCAGAAGCTAACTCGGATGTTGCCTTATGCAACTGGTCCTTAGACTGCATGAGTTCTTCATAAAAAGACGCGTACAGCTGTTGAACACAGGCTGTCACTGACAACTCAATGGAGCTCTGAATATCTTTACAAAGAAAAGGAATTGCATCGCCTGAGACTAGACTGTTCAGGGAGGGAACTGATATGTCCAATGATCCTTCTCGATGTGCTCGGAACAGGTTATTACAAGTGAGAAACCCAGGGAGATCACTGCGAGAGGTAGTAGGGATAGGTACTGAAGGAAGTACTGAAGGAGCTTTATCCGCTACCCTCTTTAAGCGTTTGCGTTGGATGACCAGGGGAGGCGGAGAATCATCATCCTCTATGTCAATAGGTTCTGACTCATCTGAAGGTGGAGGAGGATGTACTGGATCTGATGGAGGAGGTGGAGGCACAGTCTTCGGTAAACCTGAATAGGTCAAGAAGGCAGACAAATATGATCCATATGTGACATTGGTAACACTACCCCTGGTGACTTTAACAAAATGCTGGCATCCATTTTAGTGAGGAGGTAAGTGCCATCAGATAGCAACTCCTTTCAACACCATCCTGGAAGCTGTAAAAAGGGCTTTGGACAAATACTGGGATGGCATTTTGGAGGCCTGACAGATCGTCTTCCATACAGATCAAGGGAAACTCCTGAAGAGTTGATCACCTTAACATCGAGGATTTGCTGCTCTCTGTTCAACAGCTTTAGAATCTCTTCATTAGAGAAAAGCTGACGAGTGGTCACAAAAGGTTCACCTTTGAAGGGTAGAGACAGAGCCTTCCCTAGGCCTCGCGGTGTCAAAGTCATAGAAATTCCCTGGACTAGTCCTGTCTTCTTGCTGTAAGAGGCCAGAAACTCATCACATAATGACGGATCCTCTGGAAGCAATGGAAAAGAAGTAGCCACAAAAGCAGCGAGTCCCGCCTTCATGAGAGGCTCAAAAGTAAGTAGGGAAGAGTAATCCCTACTAACTAGTGGGACGTACTGGATAGGGGGAGGAGCATGAGAAGGTGCCATTCAGATGGGTACACACACACCACAAACACAGACAATCAAGGAGAATGCCTGCAAAGCAACAGACAAAAAACCAAGGATAAGAGAATAACCAAATAAGAAAACGTGACTCGACCAACTAACCCCAAACAAACCACATCCTAGAAAAAATTCGACATGACCTTGAGACAAATGCGACCGAAAGCTTCATGCGATGCAACAAATAAACACCCTGAATCCCGTATCAGGCAAGAAAAGAAAAAAAACTGCATACCGTATCCTTAACCGTAACAAAGACAGTAAACCAAAACAATACCACATCCGACACATATCAAGACGACATCAGTGATAAACCAGGATGGGACCAGGAAAATAACTCTAATGACGGCGCATACCCATCCCACGAAACGGTTCATTAAAAAGGGGAATTAAGTGCAGTGAGGGGGAATTAATTTAATGAAGGGTTGATTTTAATAAATTAGTAAGAAATGGGTGAATTTTTATTAGGTGATAAACCTTAGCAAGAAAACGGCGGTTCCTTATTATAAATTAAATTACAAATTATTAGGTGAAAACGGTGCATTAATTCGATTCCCGGACTTCGATACCCGACGGGGTCTCTAAATGCAAATTCATTGATTACAAATTAAAGTGATGTGGAGCGCTTGTTTGCCAGCACGTGCTCTTGTGACGGCTGGTTCATTTTAATTAAAGATTAAAGTGCCTCTGTAGCGCACGTAGCGCGTGCGAAGTGAACGGCGGGTTTATTTTAATTAAAAAGTATGTGTGTGTATATTGAGCGCAAATGTGCGTGCCATGGTGGGAGTTAGGTTTGATTTATGTTAAATATTGGTGTGTTTGTTTGTGTGTTTTTTTTTCTGGTTGTTTTTTTTTTGTTTAATTATTAACCGTGGATTTTGGGGGAGCATGTGTTTGATTTGTATTTAAAAAAAAACGAATAAAAGGGAAATACCTGGTAGTGGGTGTATGAAAATGCAAAGAATGTGCTCTCCTCAATCCAAAAATATCTGGATTGTTGTTCTAGACGGTTAGTGGGTGTGTGGAGGAAAAATGTGTTGTTTATATTGTTTTTTGTTTGTGTTTAATTTGCGAGGAATTTAAGTGTGAAAGGAATTATTAGAACAGCTAAGAAAAATATGCCAAAGATAAATAAAAATGTTAAGGAAAATGTTAGGAAATTTTCAAAAATTAATTAGGAATTGTTTAGCATTTTAAATAAATTTTGATCATATTTTTGGGTATTTTGAAAGATTTTGGAATGTTAAAATAGGCAAAAAATATTGTTTCTAAAATTTACAGGTTAAGAAAAAGATGGCCATGGGTTGCAAAAATAAAAGGAAAGTTTGCTAGATTTTGCGGGAGTTTTTCAGAATTGAAATGAGTTTTTAATGATTTGTGTTGTATTTTTCAATGTTTTTGTTGGTTGGTTTTGTTTTTTTTTTTAAAAAAATGGAAAAAGGATTTGCGGGTGTGTTAATTAAAAATCTGGGAAAAATACCCAGCAACAAGCTGCGTGGCAGCTGCGTGTCAGCAACCAACGAACGATCTCTCGCACACGATCCCGCACAATCACACGATCAAGCACGAACAATCACGTGCGTACACACCCTTTGCGGGTGATCGTGGACGGACAATGGAACGGCAAGTTGCTGCGTGTGTCGACGGGTGACAAGGGCGTATGAAGGGTGTCGACGGTTGAGCGGTGCTGCAAGGTAGGATAGGGGGCTGACAGGGGAGTAGGGTGGTGTTGTGTGTTGGTGGTGGGAGAAAGGGGAGCGTGTGTGGGACTTGGGGCTTGGGTAGGGGTTGAGGGTGTGTGCTTGGGTGGGGGTAGGGTGGGAATATGTAATGGTGGAAAGGGGAGGGTGTTGTGGTGTTGGTTTGCTGGGGGGAAAGGGGGGCTTAGATGGGGTGGTGGGATTGTGTGGTTGGGTAGGGGGGCTTAGAGGGGGGTGTAGTGGGTGTGTGTTAGGTGTTGGGTGCAGGAACACGTGGCAGTGGGGAGAAAAAGGAGGTCAACGGCCTGTTGACGACCGACACGGGCTGCGGGTTACGGCAGGGAGGACAGGGCGCTGCAGAGGGCGGCGGGTGTCACGGGATGGAGGCGACGTCGTCGAAGGCACAGCGGCCAGGGCGACTCGCAGAGCCACGGGCGTCATGCCAGCGAGGCAGCACGTCAGGCAGGGGGACGACGGGCAGGGCACTCGGCAGCACGGCAGGCGAGGGGCACGTCCACCCGAGAGAGACGTACATGGAGCGGATATTCGGGGTAGGGAAGTGGATAGGGGTGCAGCTGAAGCACAAGAAGAAGGCCTTCCAAGGGGAGATGAAGATCCCAGGGACAGGCAAGAACATCCACTTCGGGCTGTTCGGCAGCATCACCAAGGCGGCCCTGGCCTACAACTTTGGCACCAGCGTGATGCACAAGGGTGCTGACAGCGCCCTCAACCGCACGTCACGGCGAGGAGGGGCAGCGGGGACCAGGGTGTCACCGAGGAGGCACACAGGCGGCAGGGCGGCTCAGGCAGTGGCCACAGGCGTCACGCCAGCGAGGCGCCGGGGACGAAGGCAGCACGGTGGCGGGCAGGCTCATGGGGGAGGGGCGAAGAGGGAGGTGGAGGAGGGGAAGAAGAAGGAGGAAATGAAGGAGGAGGGGAGAGAAGGAGATGGAGGGGAGAAAGGAAGGACGCAGGGAAGGGAGAGGGATAGGTAGTTGGGGGAGGGAAGGGGTCGGGAGAGGGGGGGGATAGGGAAGGGTGTGGGGGGGTGGAAAGGGGGGGAGGATATGGGCAGGGGCCCAGAGGGTGCCCGAAGGGTGGGCATAGGGGAAGGGGAAGGGGCCCATAGGATGGGGGGTGCCCGGGGTATGGGCAGGGGGAAGGGGGTCATGGGGTGGATAGGGGTAGGGTTCATGGGCATGGGCGGGGTAGGGGTTGGGTAGGGGTTATGGGAATGGGCAGGGTAGGGGTTATGGGAATGGGCAGGGTAGGGGTTGGGGGTGCCCAAGGGGAAGGGGGAAAGGTGAATGGGCAGGGGCCCATGCAAGGGGCGTACCCCCTCATCCCGCGCGCGTGCGCGGGGCGAGGGTAAAAAAATTTGCCGTGACGGGATTGAATGGACGCTCGGATATGAGGATGAGACACGCGGATGCGACCGGGGCGCGTTAAGACGCGTAAAATCGAAAAAGGGCGCGTTCACGCGCAAAACGGGCGCGCGAATACACGTAAAAATAAAGAAAAATTAATAACTCCCAATCCAGATGTCAAAACGAAATAGCGTAAAAACAAAAAGTGGGCAGGACGACAGGGGAAAACAAGAAAAATATATGACGGAGGTTTCGGGAGAGGGAAAGGGCGGTCACATGCAAAAAACCCAAAAAAGAACAAAAAATGCAATTAAAAATTAATATCGAAAAATCCGTGCATCGGAATGAGGTGTAAAAAAAAGGAAAACTGTGCAGAAAGATGTGCCCGACAATCCTATCACATCAAAACATAATTCCGACGGAGATAAGACGCGTTCACATGGGAAAAACCCAAAAAACAAACCCAAAAATGGGATCGGAAATTAAGATCGGACGAACCGTTCGTCGGAATGACATGCAGTAAGAAGGAAAAATGTCCGCAGGAAGGAGTGGCACAGGGTTATCACGTTAAACCGCAGTTCCGATGGAAGTAGAAAGGGTTCACATGCGAAAAACTCCAAAAATACACCCAAAAACTCATTGAAAAATTAATAAGTAAAAATCCGGAAGTCGAAAGAGGGTGGAGAAAAAAGGAAAAAGGTGGGGGAAGGCACAGGGGACACGGCTGGCAAATAAAATTGGAATTCCGACGCAAACAGGGCAGGTTCACATGAAAAAATATCAAAAAAATGCACGAAAAAGTCATAAAAAACCGAAAAATTAATAATGGACAAACCGTGTATTGGAATGACACGGAGTAAAAAGGAAAAATATCAGGGGAAAAGTGGTTGTCAGGGCTATGATGTCAGAGCATGATTCTGAAGCAAGAAAAGCGCGTTCATATGGAAAACTGGCTAATTTGCGCAAAATGTGTCAAAAATTAATAATGCGAAAACCGTACACCGGAACAGGGGTAGATAAAAAGGAAAAATGGTCAGTTCAAAGAGAGGAACATGGCTATAAGGTTGGATTGGGACGTTGGTGAATGTAGGATGCAGTCACATAGCAGGACCTTAAAAACAGGGAATGAAGGAAAACTGCAAGGGAACAGCCCCAAGGGTGGGTGGAACATAACCGGGTGGATGGGAAGGGATCCCATGAGGGGAAAAGCAAATCATGGCATACATGCATGAGCAAGTTAAGGCATATGCAGAGGATATGCAATATAGACGCGCAGGGACGCGTCCCCACACTTAAAACCTTAACGGATAGGGTTAACCGAGCAACAGGGACCTAGGACCATGCCTCAGACCATCCACTAACGTCCCCACACTTAAAACATGAACGTCATGAAGAAACCAAAGTGGGAGGGTTAGAAAAACTTGGCCCATTTTGTCAAGAAGCAAGGTTGAGTGTCGATGGCACGTCCAGTGTTGTTGTCTGCTGTTGGAGGTACCAAGGCATCTTCTCGGCACACGTCCTTCATGGCAGGTACCACGCGGCAGCACCCAGGGAGGTAGCTGATGGAAGGAATCACAGGAAATTTGTCGATGATGAGGGATATTACACTCAACTCGCAGTCACTCAATTGGAATGAAAGAACAGTCACTCGCCCCATGACTAATATCACTCGAGGAAGAATGATTAAACCCCATATCTCATACCCGGTTGAGGAATCGACAAGGAAATGGTGCAGAAGGAGTATGCCAGGGTGCACAGTTGATGGTGCATTAGTGCATCCAACCCGTCTGGCATAAGTGCAAGGAGGAAGGCAAGGGAGCCTTACAGTGCAGTGTACAGAACAGGGTGACGTGTCTTGTGTTGACGGTAGAGACCCATCCCATGGATGCATAGGGAAATACCATCACCATTCTGTCCCATAGCATGAGCTCGTCTGTTTCTGATGCTTCTGAAACTTCTTCTTCAAATGTATCCTCTTCGGGTGGAATAGACTCTTCTAGCTCACTTTCATAACCTTCTTCGTCCATATCATATTCATCCTCTTCTGTCTCTGTCTCTGTCTCTGCTTCTGCTTCTGCTTCTGCTTCTGTCTCTGCTTCTGCTTCTGTCTCTGTAGGCGCTCTGTAACAGAAGAACAGATTCTCTGTTTCCTCTCCTACCTCTGTCTCTGCTGTGGCCATGTAACAGGGAGAGCAGTACATCCATGCTTCTATCTCACTATCAGAAGTGATTTCATAAGTCCTTCCTGGTTCAGGCAGGAAGTATTCACCCATTGATAATGGCTTTGCATCTTTTGGAAGTCGGCTTACAGTATCCACTGTTAAGGAATGTGCCACTGTTTTCTTGGGAAGGATCTGTTTGACAGCATCTTCGTCTGCTGATGTTCCATCTGTAGCCTCATTAGGGGAGTTAGAAGATAATTCCAAGGAGGTGGATCCATGTCCTTTTTGAGAACCATATAGCTTCAGCACCACTTTATTGGGTCCTCTACCCAAGGTCAAGGTTCCTTTGAACCAATCCGTCCTTGCTGGGGCTTCAAAAAGCCATGGTCTGCCCAGTAACAGAGGATAGGATGTACCATAAGAGTTTGGCTTCACCACCAAATAGGTTAGCCAATAATCTTTTCCAGCCACTGTAGTCTTCACATATGGGAGAATACCCAAAGGCTTGATTCTACTCTGATCCGCCAGTCTGATGAGCCATTGGGTTGGTTGCACTCCTTGTAAGCCTAGATCCTTCATTGTAACATCCGTCATAATGTTTACTAATGAACCACCATCAATCAGTGCATTTGCAATAAAGCAACCTTCTATCCATACGCCAATCTCTGGAGTACGCGGATCTAGGAAAGCGTTAGCCACGTCCACTTCTTTGATAGGCTCTGGAGCCTTGTTGGACTTTGTTGCTATTGAGGAAGCAATCCTTAAGCCACGTCTTCTTGTCAGTATACTTTTGAACCTTTTTCGGCAACTGGGAGACAACATCAATAATTGTCGGAATGTGAGATTTGGTCTAAAGGTATCTAAATCTCTGACCAGATCGTATTCCTTAATAGGATCCACTGGCTTCTCTAACCGGTTAGGGAATGGGGCAACACCCATTTTCATTTTTCCTCTTTCTTCCAACAAGGGCATCATGGGAACTTCTTCTGCCACCTGTGGCACTTCCTCCTCTTCTGTCTCCTAGACCTCTGGTCCTGTCTCTGTAACTGTCTCTGTAACTCTCTGTGGCACTGTAGGGCTCTGTACGGCACTATCAGGTTCTGTTCTGTTTTGTTCTTCTGGTGGAAGATTGAACTTCACTGTTCTGGCTGGAGGGTTATTTTCTTTCTGGACAGGTGGTTCCTTCTGCTTTGCACGCGTGATGGCAGCAACTTCCAATTCCACCAAATTGGAGGTAGGCTCTTGGGCCTTGGCCGGACTATCAGTAGCACTGTTTTTCACTGGGGCTGGGCTTGGACAGTCTTTTGCAGTGTGACCTTCTCCTTTGCATCGACTGCATAAGGGCTTGTAATCCAACTGACCTTCTAGGATTTGGACAATTTGGTGAAATGTGTCCCTTTTCTCTGCATCTGTAACACTCCACTTCTGATCTCTGACCACCGCCAGACTGTCTTCCTCTGTAACTTTGAGAGGGAAATCTTCTGGGTCCGAAATTAGGACCAAACTCTCTAGGCTTGGGTCCAATATCTTGTGTTGTCATTTTGGATTCCAGCAAGTTGAATCTTGCGTCTTCTTCCTTCCTTCTCCTATCATGCATCTCCTTCAGAGAGCAAATGTCCTTTGTATGGTTCTTCCGCAAACAGTAGGAACAGAAGGCTCCAGGAATGGTTGGTTTGCGTGTACATTCAGTGGCTAAATGGCCTGCTTGATGACACTTACCACACCAAGTATTTGACCGCATCACATCTCTTCCTGCTCCTGCAACGTTGGATATGCTCGCGGTGTTCACTTTCAGCGTTTGTAGCTGCTCTGTAATCACATCCATCAACTCCTTTTTGATGTTTGCAACTGAGTTGGATAAGTAGTCCTTCAAGCTTTCTCCTCCTGAGGCACTGGCAGGAGGGTTTTGAGGAGTCTCTGTAATCACTGCATAAACGGGTTGGGCTGGTACAGAGGGGTCTCTATTCTGGTTCTGATTCAGAGCTCCTGTTTGAACTGTTGGCTGTTGGCTCCAGTTGGTAGAGTTCCACTATTGCTGCTGATTTGGCATGGAGGAAATTGGTTGGGACCATTGTTGTTGTGGTTGAACCACCATTTGAGGCATGGATTGTGGCCACTGTGGATTTGGTACACTGTACTGTGATACCAGGGGCATCTGTTGGTAGGGATAGGGAACAGTCCCTAGAACTGCATTTCGTGGATACATCATTCCTGGCATCAGAGGAGGTAGGACTCCTCTTCCTGTATTCATCGCTAATCGAGCTTCCACTTCATCGTACAGTCTTGCACCTTCTGTTGCAGCTTGTAGTGTGGCTGGTCTTTGCAGCTCCACAAACTTACGGACTTCTGGTTGTAATCCTCTGAGAAACACCCCCTTCTGAATGCCATCATCTAGATTATGGTTAGTCCATCTCTTCAGGATGGATTCCATTCGTGAGACATAAGCTTCTACTCTTTCTCCAGAGGATTGACTTAGGTTCATAAATTCCTCTCTCATCCGCTCTTCAAAACCTTCACGCCTGAATTTAGTGAGGAAGGCCAACTTCAGGTCGTCCCATGTGCCAAAAGTTCCTGCTGCTTGTCTCTCATACCACTGAAACGCTGCGCCCTTGAAAGTAGCGGGGAATATTGCTAACCAATGCTCAGGGGTTCTAGCATTGTTAGCCACACACGCTACCATAAACTCTGCTATATGAAGATCGGGGTCTTCATTGTACTCTCCCTTAAAAACTGGCAATGGGACTACATTCGCTGGCCTATCATCAATATTTCCAGGATAGATCTGGCTTGGAAGTGGATCTCCAGCAGGAGGAAGGGCTTGATGTGCCATTGGGACTTCTGTAAAGAGTTCCGCAAGGGCGTCAAAGGCGGCTTCTGCTGCGAGCTTGCTCTCGGCTCTGATTTTTGCTTTCTCTCTTCTCACGTACCTCTGGACTCGTTCTAACGCTTGCCTCTTTATTGCGTCATTCATCAGGGGGTTGGCTCGACTATGTTGTTAGTGCTCCATAGAGGGTTAACAGAAGACTTCAGTCTCTGGAGAACTCTCTTGCCAACATTTCTTCTACTTCTTTCTTTTCAACGTCCCTGAATTCTGCTTTCATTCCACTGCACAGAGGAAGGTATTCGGTTCTGAAGGTGTCAAAATGCATACGTCTGAGCATTGTGGTGGTGCCATCATCATAGTAATGCCAACTTCTGATGGTTTCAACAATGTATGTTGTGAAAAACACTCTGTCTACCAACTTCCAGTGGGTTGCTAATGAACAAACAGAAGATTATCAGTACACCAAGCATCCCATGTATCTTGCTGTTGAGCATCCAAGATATGGAGGACAATGAATCTCATTCAAAACAAAAGATCTGAATGGAACTGTAACACATAATCTCTTTTCATAAAACATAAATCCATCATTATAAGATAGTGAATCAATAGGAATCAAGTTACTCATTGTCAGGGCGTATTTTAACAAGGTGACAAATTTTGAGTAGTATGCCTCTAGAGACACGTCCAACTATTTCAACTTGAAGAACTCATTCATCTCTTGAGTTCTGTATGCATGTGGCATGTACCTTCTCTGGAATGCTTCCTTTAGCTTATCCCAAGTTAGTGTGCCTTCCCTAACTGCTTGATCTTTATATCATTGCTTCCACCAGAGCCTAGCTTTGTCGGTAAGTTTGAGCTTGGTAATCATGGATTGGTTTTTTGGTGCTATTATTCCTGCATTGAAGTAATCTTTCATAGATTCAATCCATACTTCGGCATAAGCTTCAATAGGTTTCCTTTCCCATCAAATTCTGGAGGTTTTATTTGTTTGAGAAGAAACTTCTTCTCTTGTGCATCCGTCGCGAGCTTAGTGCGGGAACAAGATTCTGGTTCTGCATTTGGGGTTGTATCTAGTTTTCAATTGAAACCTTCATGTTAGGATTGCATTTACACATCTCTTCACAACTTATCTCAAAGCGCAAATTATTTTTCATCAATACTATGTAACAAATCAAATAAACATAAAATTCTTATTTATCCATAAAGAAGTGTAAGCCTCAAGTACAATTATTTAAGAATAGATAGAGATTGGCTAGGATGATTTTCTTTTCAAGAGATGCATCAACACCAAATTAATAATTTCCTATTGGATCTAGCTACACGGATAGAATAGTATCATGGATTTGGAGAATAGATTATCAAGAAGCGGTAAGTCATGGGAAGTTCAGGAAATCCCCATTTTTGATAGCCATGACATTTTTTTTGCCCCATTACTTCAATTCTGTATGCTAGAAAGATTTTGACCACCTCCTCATAGATATAGCGAGTCTGTTCTACTTATCGGCATCCGATGTGTAGGATCGAGTTCACACAAGCCTCATGGAAGATGAATAACTTGATAATCTTAAAGTTCTCCAACGATTTTAGCCTCTTCAAATTGTTTTGAAGATAGACAAGTTCATTGGCATTTATGTAGCACTAACCCACACTCCATGTCCAACGCCTTTCCACATGCAGCCGTGAAGGGCTGTAGATTTGATTCAAGATCCCCATCATGTCAGATTGTTTGCGATAACTTGAAGAGTTCATAGCCATCTTGAATGTGATATAAAATATAAGGAACTTGCTCCATGCCTCGTAGGTCTCGAAGCGAAAACAATCCACGAGTTTAAAAAAGTTATTTCCTAGCTAAAACATTACTTCACTCTTCTTGATTTATTCCTATCTTGATTGTTTTATTCGTTGGTTGGCTTTGATACCAACTATAACGTGCCAACCTATCGACTGTCCAAGAACGTTCTAGTAGTCCATCAAGAAATGAATCTAAGCGTCACTGCCTGGCACTCCCATGGAATGTTCCGGGGTCTAATTCCTAGGGTTTCCTGAGTCTACCGCCTTGCAACGAAACATTCGTGGCCAAACCCACTAGGATCGACCTGAAATCTAGGTTCCTAGGGGGTCGTCTCCTGATGGAATTTCTAGCATCGGCGGCGGATCCTGGACATCCTGCTTTTGGCAAAGATACCCAATTCCAAATCAGATCCATGCTGCACTTGGTTCAAGGAGAATGGGAAATGAGAGGGATGCACTACTCAATCTCTCTACCCATAGGGCATAGTCCCATTCTGGTCCCCTAAAATGGCATGAATTGGGTTTCAACCTAACAATACCTAAAGGTCATATGACTGTAGAACCTTGTGAGAAGCCTCCCAGTTCTCTGGGACAACCCTTCCATAGGACAGACCCCTCAGGGTTCTGCCCACGTGCTTCCCTCAATAGGCATTCTTTAGTTATCTAATTAGGTTCTATCACATTTATATGTGACATTTAAAATCACTTTCCCTAATTAAGCCTTTTAGGGAACATGGTTTGTTCACGTAACTTATGGCACTGATATGAAAATAGTTCAGACAGATTCCTTGGAAGTAAACATTATATTAGCATTTTAGTTGAGATACAAGTACTGTCCAAAAAGGATGATTTCCACAATCCGTGAGGATGCGCCTTATTTCCTCCAAGCTTTCGCCCTTGCACTAGTAACAGGACCTCAAGAATCCAACTCGAGTCACGTAGATCATTTGCATAGGACTCGGAGGTAATGAATTTACAGCAAGAGCCTCCCCTAGCATCCTCCTGCATTCAAACTAATCCACATAAAGACCTCTCGTAGTGGGTTTAGTCCATGTTCCCATCACGGTTATTTAGAATCCCCTTGGATAGGGTTGGCGGCTAGCTGGGGGTGGTTTGGTGCGCCCTCCATGAATTTAACATGATTCAATTTTTAAATTTCTTTTGTGAGTTTGGGTCATACAATCCTTTCACAGACGGTGTTCCTAAATTTGCAAGCACAAACAACAATGAAGGCAAGTGCTCACGACATTTACTAAGGTGGAGTTCCTATTTTCGAATGTTTAGCATTAACCTTTTTGGGGTTTTTTCTTACCTTGGTGTCAACTGCAATGACCTTCTGAGGGATAGTGAATACCTCATTCCAACCCTCTTTCTTACACAATAGGAGCGATCAATTACACTATTGGGTTTATGTTTAATAGTTTCCAGATGGTTGTTGCCCTAATCTCCTAGCCTTTAGTTCGAGGTTCTTGTCTTGGGATCATAGATCTTAGAAGATTCAATCTAGGATTTCAATTGATCACTTTGGTCACCATTTCCCTCCTTAGAACTTTATTGAGGATTCTAGGTCTACCCTAGGGTTTCGATCCCTCAAGAGTTTGTAACATGAACTTTTGTTTATTCTTCTTCCACAAGCCAAGAGTAAGCTAAGCCCTTTGCAACCCTTGAATAGTTGCGAGCATCGAATGTCACATGGAAATTGGTCGTTCTTTCTTTTGGGTACAATATTCGAGTTTTCTTGAATTGACATCGTGATGTATCATAGTTTTAAATGATACTAAAGGTGTTATTGGGCTTATCACGGTTAGTTGCTAGGATAGAGACCCTGTGACCATATTTACTTGATACTAGCTCAACCCATGATTGTAACAAGAATTTATCGTATCTACAATTAACCCTAAATAAGTCAATTTAAACCCTAGGTATCATTTTCGGAACTGTCTCTTACAGTTAAGTTTAACAATTTACATGCGCATCTTGAATTTATCTTTTTGGATGAACCCCTATCATGTAGTGCAATCGAAACTATCCATGATGTCAACAAATCCAAATGCAAGTCTTTCCTGAGTTGATGATGCAATGTAGAGCTTTTGTTCTTGGAAATTCATCTCAATGAACTTATGCAATTCATAAATTGTGAATTATATTTTTCTTTATGCGAGGTACATGAATTCCATCATGCCTAATGTAAATGCAAGCCACATCTCTCTAATGTTTTATAGGATGCCATTGTCCTACATTGTCTTGCATATTTATATATATATATATTGGTAACCTAAGATGGACTTGCAAAAATTCATGCCTAATAATCAGTTAGTATTGCAACAACCCATAAATACTTAATCAATTCGTGGAAAATCATGATCATCATGAACTTGATTCAAGCCTTTACACCTACCTTTCCAGTTATGCAAATTACGCAATGCAAAAGTATGATTTTTTTCTAATGATGACTATGCTTTAGTGTTCCGTTCATAATATGACTAGACACTATAGCAGTACTTGGTTTTGGAATGTCCAATTAGCGTTTACACCTGATAACCCATTTGTGTTAGCAGTGGCATCTTTGCTTGATCCTCCTTTTGTGGTTGTGGCCTTTCCAGTTACTTTGGAGAGTTTGCGCTTCTGGGCCATTTCCAAGCTTGGAATGTGAGCCTCCTCTTCTCTTGGAGCACTCCTTTATACCAGAGTTTCATATGCTTTGCCTTGACTTCCACAACCTTTTTGCCAACTAGAGGGCATTTGATGGAGAGATCTTGAAAATAACGATGGGGAGAGAGGGTACTTGAAACTCCTTCCATGAGAGGAAATTCCCTTGATGCTCTTCTCTCTCTCTCTCTCTCTCTCTCTTGCTATGAGATTCCCCTTCCCTCTCTCTCTCTCTCTCTCTCTCTCTCTCTCTCTCTCTCTCTCTCTCTCTCATTTTACAATTCGACAGTAGCAAGGGGAAGAATAGCATGTTATCCCTTGATTAAGGAGGGGATTTTATAGGATAATATGGGTATTAATTTGGGGAGGGGGAGGAACGCTATGATAAGGGGTCCTTAACTTCACAAGACCCCCAGATTTCCCGTCTCCATGTGACTTGTTAAGGTAAGGGAAGGAGTAGCTGGGGGGGTTTTGGAGGTGGCACATGTGTGCCCCTCCCCCATCAAAATGGTCGGCATCGTCATCTTCATAGATGTCGTCGTGATCCTCGGCAGCTCCACCGCCTGCATGTCATTTCCCCCTTATCTACCTAATATGTTGTCATGATCTTTCCCTTTTTCTATGTCGACTATGCGTTCAACTCCCCCTCCCTCCGCTAGCTAGTTGCATCGACCAGGGGGAGACATTAAAATTTTTTGTTTTAATTTGATTTTAAGGGGGGGTCTCATGATCATGGTGAGATATTACAATCCATAAAATTAAGTGATATGCGTCCATGATATATATTTCCAAAATAATGTAATGAATGCAATGTGAAAGTGAATGATCTATCGTGCTCAACCATTTTATTTATTCAAAATAGTATTGTGATAATGCACAAACAGTTTTTTTCATGCTTTTCCTGCTAATGCATTTGCTTCCTTGCATGTAGGGAACAATATCGAGTATACTTGTGCTATTGAACCCCTTAACTTTCAAAATAAACATGTCCTGTATGTAAACTGCAATAAATAATCAAATTTAAAGCCACGATCGGCACTCCTCTCCCTACCATTAAGTGTTGTCCATGTGGTGGTAGGTGTAGAGAATGTTTTCATGTGTTTTTCTTATTGGGAAAGCAATAAATCATACACCATAGCATAAAGAAGGGACTAAGCTAAAGCTAAACCTCATGCCTTAGACCCATCATACATCCACAAACACGTTTGTAAATTTTTGTAAATTTTTAATGCATAAAACCTAAAATTTCCATATTTTTCTTGATTTTTATCTATTTATTTATTAATAAATTACTAATATTTTCTAATTTTTTGATACAGTGTGATTAGGATTACTGAGTTTCATCATTATCTTTCATTGGATTCCATAAGAATGTGATTTTTCCACCCAAAACGCCAAAATCCCTATTTTTTACTTAAATACCTCATTTCAAGCCTTTAATGATTAATAACGACCATATTTAATTATGGGTTCTGCATATTATCACATGAAATTCTCAAAGACATGTGAAGCAAGGTTTATACAAAATTTCATTCCATATGCACTTCATTCGAATCATGAATGGTGAAAACAAGTAAATTTTCTTCATAAAATAAACACGTTATCAAATTGAGTGTTTTGGGTTATGGAAATTGAATGCATGGATAGCCATTATATCCACCATTGATCTTTACACAGCATGGAACATTAATTCTCAACATCTTGCAACAAACAAGAATCCTTCATCCCGTTTTTCTTTTCCTTCCACCTGCATGAATTGCTTCTTAGATAAGAGAGAGGGAGGAGAGAAAAATACTGAATTTTCATATTCTCAAGCGAGTAGCCTTTCTACATGTGGAGACAACAAATATGAAGCAAAAAATTCAATAATTCTTTGGGAATCATGAGAGTGATGGCTTGTGTTGTAGCCGCCAGCCTCCTCGTCTCTCCAAATCATCGCGCCATGGAAGGAAGGGCGTTGTTTCCATGCTACTGCCATTTTGAAAATACCCCCTTGCAATTGTCAAATTTTTTGGGCCTCTTGGAGCCCCCAATTCCAATGGCCATGCCCATTTCAAGTTTGGCCATTATTTCACCTTCCAAGTGCTTGACCTCCTACTTCTTTTACTTCCAGCACCCAATTCCATGTTTGAAAAACCTTGTGTATATGTTTTAAAGTCCCAAGCAATCAAGATCTTGTCATGCTTCAATCTGACACTTAGAAAAATTATGAAAAATCTACAATCACTGCAAAGTTGGGTTTTGAAGAAATTTGAGTTCCCATCTTCAATGGCTATGTAAAATTAAGAGATCCGTGTTTTTCACTTCCATCAGAATTTAAATTCTGCTTTGTAATATTGAACAAGTAATCTTCTATCCAAATCCTAGATAACCTCTATGGTGGTATGTTGTGCCGTCAACTCCTCGGAGTTCGAGAGTGTATGATAAAAGTAATGTTCCCAATATAGAAAAGGAGATTATGCAGGTGGAGGGGTCAATATTGTAGAGGGTGGAGGGCTAACAGGGATTGTAGCATGTAGGGGAGACAAGCATGGGTGATGTAGACGAAGAGATAAGAGACCAAGAATTTTTGAGAATGAAGTGGACTCCTCTTTCTGTGGTGACCTATCTATAGACCTTCTAGTGTACGTTGAGTTGTGCCAGGAGATTGGAGCCCGATGAGAAACACCAAGAAAATGGAGAATCTATTACAAGAAAATCTATATTATATTATCAACAAGTTCTTCATATTTTAAACAACCACAATAGGAAAAACAACACCAATCTTCTCAAATCTTCACACAATTTCATATAACAATTCTCCCACGGATTTAACACAACAAAATTTCAACACATTCTTCATATTCTTCATCAAAAGAATAAGAAAACACAAAGTAATGATCCACTTTGAATGGAAATCATCACATAGCATTCATCTTTAGTAGTTTGATAGTCTTCATAGTCTCTCTCATAATCTCTCACTCATAGATACATTGTTTTGCATGGAAAATTGGCTATCTCTCACTCTCTATCTCTCTCATACATACTCTCTCTCAATAGTACATTGGAATAATTAAGAATAATCATCCATAAACCCTCTTTGGTCATGGATACTCCTCCCAAGAGATATGTCTGATATGGTCACCAAAGCCACTATAGTGTCCTTGAGTAGGTCAATAGTATCACTATCACGTTAGTCTTCACTTGAGTCTTTAGTAGCTACTTTCTTCACTTCTTTGAACTATTTTGAACTTGTATTCATCTCTTTCTAAGACTAGAAAAATTTCAAGCTACACATCCATTCCACATAATACTTACAGAGGCATACAAAATAGAAACAAAACAGAGACACAGAGGCTCTAAAGAAGCTCATCACAAAGAGGCTCTATAGTACCACATAGAATGTTGTTAGAAAAAGTATTCAACTCAACTAAAACCATTCAAAACCATCAAGAATCATTCAATAATCTTCCAAAACTCTAAAAATCCACCAATTATCATTCCAACCTCTTATACAAAAGAAAATCAAAGCAAAACAGGAACTCAACAAAACCAATCAAACACCTAGGTCAATCTGACAGTCACAACACAACTTTTTAGCACATCATATCTCCATTGAAAAACATCATGAGCTTCTAAAACCTAATTAAACTGATCTAAAATACTCCCAAACACTTTCAAATAATTTAATCATCATACAAAATCAATAAAAAATCAACCATTCAGTCCACCAAAACAACAAAAATCAACCAAGAAATCAAGTCATTTCAGTAATCAACATATTCCCACACTTAATCAAGAAGCACTATACAAACATGAACTTAGAAAAAAGAGAATAAAATTTCAAAATGATATCTTAGCTTAATCTTCCACAGCATCTTCAGGAAGCACCATACAAACATGACCCCTACTCATAACACGCATCTAATAAGGAATTGTGATGAAAGGAAAACATCTTTATCCATTAAGACAGCTTACAAACAGAAAAGCATGAGAAAATTATAAAGGATATAAGAGGTTTTGCATCTTGAGCTATATCTAGCATCATCACCACAAATCTTAAAAAAGATAGCTTCTTGAACAAGTTGAATATCCAACCACCATGACCCCATTACATAGCAAATAACCATCACAAACAGACAGTAAACACACAACAACCATCTAAATTGCACCTCCAAAAGAGAGATATCATTATGAATCATAAAAAATACAGCCATGGATATCAATGAAGATGATCCCTCTTAAAAGCTTGGTGACTTCTAAAACAATCCATAGATAGAGATTCATTTACCAAAGCCTTGGGAGGATTTTGGAAAAGCTACAGACAACACATCTTCTCCCACTAATACAAGATATTGACTAGGCAAGAAAAGGGTATAAAAGTACAATATCTCTAGTGGCTGGGGATCAATATTCGTACTCTCATTCATACACAACTTCAGAATTGACTTCTAATCATTACAAAAATGTCAGTGGTAGGAGAGGGAAGAGGAACAAGTAAGAGAGGATGAAGGGATGGGTAAGCAAAATCATAAAATGAAGAATGAGCTAAAGATAGATTAGTTGAGAATTTAGGGGAATCAATTAAAAAGGGTCTTAACAAGTATGTTGGGAAAGTGGAAAGAATGACTATGGATGGGGAAGGACAAGAAGAAGGAGGGAAGAAAACATGATCCTCAATAAAAGAACAACGCCATTGACGTAAATCTTGTACTATAGCTAGAAATTCCTTATCATAGGTAGAATACTTGAATTCAGATGGTTTAAGTTTGCAGCTAGAGTAGGCTATGGGATGTGAATCTTGCATAAGGAGAACTCCTATTCTAGATCCACTAGCATCAGTGACTACTAGGAAGAATGGTCTATTAAAGTCAGGTGATTGCAAAACAGGGGCATGTGTTAAGGCATGTTTCAGTAGATCAAAAAACTTTTGCTGATTATTAGACCAATGATATACAATACATTTCTTTAATAATTTTTTCAAAGGCAATGCAAGCAATGAAACATTTTTTAGAAATTTTCTATAAAAGCTAGCGAGACCTAAAAAAGAACGTAATTCATGCACATTTTTAGGTATTAGCCAATCCAAAATTGCTTCTATCTTTTTAGGATCAACTTTAACACAGTCAGATGAAACAATATGTCCTAAGTATTCAATTTGTGTTTGGAAAATTTCACTCTTTTTAGGATTAGCGTATAATTGATTCTCTTTCAAATCAGAGATAAATGTTCATAATGATCATTATCATTCTTAGTTCATCATACGACTGAATGTAGCTGGTGCATTAGTTAAACCAAAAGGCATAACAAGGAATTCATAATGTCCAAATTGAGTCCTAAATGCAGTTCTGAAAATATCAGGTGTATCTAGTTGTACTTGATGATATCCAAATTTAAGATCTCTTGACAGTGATCTTGTTTAGGGCATGATAATCAATGCACATCCTATAGGTGTTATTTTTCTTTTTAACTGATAGGACATGTGCACCAAAAGAAGAACTACTAGGCCTAATGAGTCCTTGCATTAACAATTCTTCAAGTTGGGTTTGAATTTCTTTCTATTCAATTTGATTATGTCGATAAGGTGCTTTAGATGGCGGTTGTGAACCTGGAATTAAGTCTATTTTATGATCTTCAGGACGTGTATGTGGTAAGCCAGGTGGTAAGTCAGCAGCAAAACATTCTTTAAATTGTGAAAGGAATTGTAAGTGCCTAGGATGCATCTGATTTTCCTTAGCTTCAATTTCATTCACCCATATTAAATAGGATTTGCTACCTTTTCTTAATGCACGTTTAGCCTGTGTGTGACTAAGCAATGGAAAAGTATCTAAGGTATGCATACCATGTAATGTGATTTGTTTCCCATTAGAATGAATTGTCATTGAATGCGTGGAATAATCTATATCAGGATTATACTTATGACGCTAAGGTATTCCTAAAATAATGTCACTAGATTGCAAAGGCACAACTAATAAATTTCTACGCTCAACATAATCATCAATTTTAATTTCTAAGTCATGAACTTCTTGTGTTCCATTGTATCTAGTACCTAAGAATGCAGCCTTGATGCGATAATGAGTTAAAACAGTATGTAAATTCAATTCTTTGACCAATTTTACAAAACTAAAATCGTATGTACTCCCGTCATCATGTAAAACAATCTTTTCTTTACCATGCACAAGACATCTCATCGTTAATAAAGAATGAGAATTTGGCATACCTAGTAAAGTATCTGAAGTAGTACCGATATTGTCATCCTCTTCCGTGAAATCGGACATTTCTTCATGGTTTTCATCTTTAGTCACTCCCAAGTAGTTGATGTGAACAATTGGCTTTTTGGATTGACAATTCACCGCTAGATGTCCAGGTTGGTGACACTTGTAGCATAATATGGATTTGGCTTTGGAAACATTATTGGTAATAGTTGGGAGTTTAGGTATGTTGGGATTTGGCTGGAAAGATGGCTTAGGATTTGGATTTATGTTTGATGGTAAAGCAAGGGGTCATGTCCAAGATTTACTGAGAGAAGATGGAACAAAGCGATTTTGATTGAATCTTCAAAAGTTAGAATTGAATTTCTTTGTACTGAAGTTATCATTAGTTGGAAATTGTTGTGGTCGCTTCTCTCGTCCTCGAATTTTGTCTTCAGTATCATGGGCCAAAGAAATCGCTTCCTCAAGAGTCATTGGCTTGAACATGTTCACCTCCGCATAGAAATGACCAAGTAAACTAGACATAAACTTGCTCTTGTGGATCACCTCAGGTACATCTTCAAGCATTCGAAGCTGCAATAAGGCATTCTAAAAATGCTCAGTATATTGTGAAATAGACTCACGATCTCTTTGTTGCAGAAGATCCCACAGTTTGATTACTTTTTCGTGGAACTGAGATGGAAGAAAATTCTGCAAAAATTTATTTTGAAAAGCCTCCCAAGTATTAGAAAAATTAATACTTTTTCTACAATCCACCATAGCGATGCTCTGTCCACTAAATGGTTAGTGACACACTTGAGTTTGTCTTTTTCGGCATACTGTTCCTCATGGAAATAATCATCAAACTGATTGATAAAAGCAAGAATAGTCTTTTCATCATGTAGCCCATTAAAAGTACGGAATTTGAAATTTCTTTTACTTATCTTGGTTTCTTTCATGATAGATTGTACTTTGAGTGTAATAACGATCGTACATCGTATAACATCTTCGAGTTGCGGTCCATCTTGTTCGATAGTAGATCGTTGAAGAGTGGCCAGTTGAGCTTGCAAAGTTTGACATGCTCTTCGTTCCTCTTGAAGCTGCATCATAATTAGGTCCAATTTTTGCTCCATCATTGATTTCAGTAAATCACCTTCGGCCATAAAATCTTCCATATTTTGATCAGACATCCTGCAAAATTTCAAACAACCTCACACACTCGAAATCTTATTAGCAGGATGAGAGTAGCTCAAAGTTGGGTTCACAAAGCTTGCTTCATTTTTTTAAAATGGCTTTTTGCGACCTTTCTTCTTTTTGCAGATACGAAAATTGATAAAATCCTTCTTCCAAGTAGAAACTATACTACATGTATCAATTTACTTGCTGGAAATTGTCTTTGTCAGAGTGCATAAACAAACAGGGGCTTGCTGAAGGTGTAAAACTAGTTCGAGTTTGATTTGAAGAAGAACTCAATGCGAACACTTGCTAGAGGAAAATTTAAAGGTTAAATTATGACTTAAGAAAAGCTTAGCTTTAAGCTTTAGATAAGAAAGCTTTACTTAATCATGTCGACAGCATGAGGACATCGGCAGGTTTTTTCACGGTGACGGTGAAGTTTACTACATACTGCCGTCGCGAATATCAAGCTTTGGAGGGCTTAAGCTTATCTTAAGCTTTGTTAAGCTTCATAAACTCAAGTTTGATTAAAATTCTTGCTTGTTTTTTCTGATAAGAAGAAGACTTAGCAAAGGACCTTCCCACGTGATCCTTTGTCAGCAGAGAGTGGTCCTTCACGATCCAACATCACAGCAGGGGGTTCATCACCATCCGGAACATGCTGGTATTGATGGTTCATCGCAAGATAGACTGTAGAGCCCGTTCATTCCAGAAGTTTCTCCTTCGCATGAGATGGTAAGCAATTGGAAGCCCTTGATCTCAACTTCACTTTGATACCACTAATGCACAAATCGGATGTTGAATGCATATGTAGCAAGCGCTGGAAGGTCCCGTCAAGAAGATAGACTTGCACGACATGAGGCAAAAAGAAAAATTGGATACAATCTCCCCCCATGCCTTGTGTGAGCGCTTTACAAGGCATGTATTTATAAATTTATTCATCTAAAGCTCAAAAATAGCCCAAATTTTACAATAAGCATGATTTATCTTTTGTTTTGCTTTTTTCCAAATAAAGAATAAAGCTATTGGGCAGCCCAAAAGTCAGGATGTGCCCAAATACAATGTTGCATAATGAAATATTTAAACCATGCGCCCATGCGCATACAAAATAATAAATATTTGTCAAGCGCTTCAATAAATAAGTGTGCCTAAATAAATATTAGCACAAGACCTATAATAGTAAGACACGCGCGCCCATTAAAAATGATAATTTCTTCTAGATAATTTGAATACACACATTGCCTAGTGCTTTGCAACGCCATCGTAGCCTACTCTACATATAATTCAGTCTGAGTTTTGCCCAGAAAAAAAAGGCGCAAAAAATGGAAGGTCTTATGTAGCTCTATTGAACCATAATAAGTCCACATAAGCAAAGCTAATGCATACACAATGTCCCACAATTAGTTGACTTAGACAACTCCATCTTCTTTGTGAATTTGCTTGTGAATACACTTGAATCTCTTGAATGTTATAAGTACACATCCTCTTCATTGGCTTTTGGAGAATATAATCCAAGGGAACCTACCAAGTCATTTGCTCTTAACCATATTTCTCTTGTTTAATGTTCCATGCCTTACAAAACTTGTAGCATCTTTATGTAAGAAATACAAGGATGGATAAGAGTTAGTAACCAAAATCAGTCATCTGGTTAAGGACCCATGATAAATTTATTGTATTTTAAGGCAGAGAGCCCCCCATCTTTATTACACCATGCCATATGCTGGTGGACTTAGGTTTTTAAGACTTATTGCATTAGGCAAGTCTCTATGTAGCATGTATATAGAAATATAGAACTAACCAAAATGCATGAAATAATTATTCATAAATCTATGAGCTTTCTTATTGAAGAGTTGATTGTTTGCTATAGATAGCAAGACATGGGTTCATTTAAGTAGGTAGTTATCAACATTCTCATGGATGTGACACCCCTTAACTAAAACCCCCCCATGTAAGGAGAGACAATACATCCTTGTTGCTCTTAAGTGAGAATTCTTTTTAGCGTAAAACAAACATGAGATAAAACATTTATTAATGGGTACCCTATTTGTATAGGCACCACATATTGACAAAGTAGTAAAGTATGCTTGGCTAGAGTGGACTAACATGTGATCAATAGCAAATCATATGGATCTTTATTAGTCTAGTATCCTTTAGCTCACAAAATTAAGGAGTCTAAGAATTGCTTTACCTTATATTTTTGGTAATAATTAGACAATCTAAATTACTTGATTGGAACATATTTTCAAACTCAAAAACAAATCAATTGCAACTAAGCTATAGCAACACAAATAATTTGCATCTTATCCTCATTATAAGTTTGTTGTCCTCTGTTATAAATATTCCAATTGTAATGTCAACTAGGTTCTATATGTAATACACTCTGTTAGATGTTGGCTAGCATTTATCTTTTGATTAGTCATAAGCTACTTTCATAAGTCTTTGTGCACTATTGATGTAAATTTCTAGAGGAGAATAGGAGAAGAACCTTGCAAAATATTGAAGGATCAAAAGCAAGAAATGAGGTTGCATGTAATGGGCATGAAATGAGTAAAGTAGACCCACGTAAATAGCACAAGATCAAGTGACTACTTAGTTTGAGGTCTCCCATTTGCACAATATGGTGGCTATTCCAACATTTAGTGCTAGGAAAAATAAGACCACAAATATATCAAGATATGGCCATTTAACTAGGAGTGGAGAGGGCACGTGCACATGTGCATTCATGTTGAAGGTGGCTGGATTATTAGATAGTTTGAGTTCACCTCCATATGATTAATTCCAATCATACCAAATTTGAGATTATGCTTACAAGCTCAATCTTAAACACCTAGAGAAAAGTTTGACTTTCTAATATTCTCCTATATGAACTTTAAGACAATGTAGGCAACTTTATATATGTCTTAAAATTCCCTACTATCACAACTGGGAAATGACATTCTTACATTCTCTAATATATAAGGAATATTGAAAGAACATAGAGATTCTTTGTAGTCATATATAATTCCCTACTTTAATAAGTAGGGAATCACATTCTTGTATTCTCTTATACATGGAATTTTGAAAGAACATAGGAAAGTTTCTATATTGACCCATAATACCCTACAATTACATGTAGGGAATGAAATTCCTTAGGTATATGTGGGGAATACATACACAAGTACATAGGTAATATTGGTGAATTTCCTACATTTCACAAAATTTCCTATATAGGAAATTATTAAAGTTCCTTGTGCATATGTTTCTTGCAAATCTTGATCCAAAAGTAGATATTCTCTACTAGTGGGAAAAACACATAGATGTAGGTACATGTTCTCTTGCCTCATAAATACATGCTCCCATGGGTGTGTAACAATATTTGTTAGCAAGTCTATGTAGCCTTTTTATATTGAAATAGCATGTGTTCCTATGTCTTGCTTTTGTGATTGTAAGATATCCAAAATCTTTAGTTCCTACTAGTGGAGAAAAAATCCTCAAGCTTTCCAAGTCTCCAATAATATTGTGTCGAAATTGTTTGGTGGAAAATGTGGTGCTTATGCTTGAGTAGATGATATGTTTGCATTGGAAGAGAGATGCCTAGCTAATCTATGTGTGGATGTGGGATAAAATATGTAGGTTTATCTCTCTTGCATGATGAATGTATTCAAAAAGAGGCATTTTGTGAATAGATCTGGATCCCTCTTTACCTACTATTGTAGGGAAAAGAGTGCAAAGATTTTATGCTAAAAGTACAAGGGTTTTGAAGTGTTTTCTTAAGGAATACATAATTTGTTCTTTGGGATGCTTTGACCCAAGTGTGTCATGGAGATATCGAAACAGTGAGCACGACATTGAATGCACTTGTGAGTGATTTTAGTGTCATTAGTATTCCACACTTATTGATGAAAACACATCTATAGAAAGTACTCAAGCTTAGCCTACAAGGTTAGTGGACAATAAAAACTAGCGTAAAAGGACACACAAAAAATTAATCTTGCTTGAAAGATGTACTTTATTTTTGTATGGTACAATGGAAAGTGTTGTTACATGATCACCGAACCACTTCTGCTATCACTGATCAAGAAATCACTGAGTTATCCAAGCTCGATGATACTGACTCCACGTTTTTGAAGCATTGGTACACTCTTAGGCTGCAATGGGAAGCTGAGGGGTACCGCATAATGACTAACACTGAGCATCACCACGCAATCAAAACAGCAGAGTACGACCCCACCTACATCGCACCAACCTCGTATTGAGTATTAACCACTCTTTGTGGCCGACCCATGGAAGAGCACATCAAGGAGCATCCCTACCTTGACCACCTCTTAACAGAGGAAGAGCTCCATATTGCAAGTCAGGTCAATTCTGGAGATCTCCTAACCAATGTTCTGACATACATCACGCACGTGGGTATCCGTCCATTCGAATTAGACCGTGAAGCTCAGCTAGAGTACAACCCCAACTTCTATGCTTGGCTCCTGTGCAAATAGACCGATGCTCTTTATGCTGAATGCCCTTGTCCTCTCAACCTCCAATCCTGGGATGGATTCTTCTTGTTCCAAAGGGGGAGGGGTTAAGGTGGAATTTAAAAGGCAAACCAAGTATGAAATGTCAATAAAATTTGAAATGCAATGGTAAGATGTAATGGTAAAAGTCTGAAAAGAAAAGTTAAGGCTATACTCAAAATATTCTAGATCAATAAAATTTGCTACGCTTTTCTTCTTTCAGCAAGTTAATTGTCAAAAAGCACTAATAGTGGAAATGGCTGAACTTGCAGGCATCGATCATGGCAAGCCAGGACAAACCGGGCAAGCTCCCCTTCTCGGAGGAAGAGCAAGCGAAGTACGGCCTCACGGTGGAGATGAGAGCCTTCAACCAGTTGAAGTTCCGTCATATCTTCAACGTTGAAGACGTGGCCATCAAAGAGCCGACAATGCACCAGATCATAGACCAGTGCCATTTGCAGAATTACCTAGACGCAGTGGGCCAGAGGGTGGACTACACCCAGTGTGTCGACTTTTTGCGCACCTTTAACAGAAACAGAGGCACCATCACGGTGCGTGAGAATGAAGCCACCAGGCAAGTACAGATCGAGCTGACCCCGGAGTTGGTGGAAAGGGCACTGGGGCTGCCGAATAAGGTGGAAAGAAAGACGAAGAGGGATGTCTACGCCATGTTGGGAATAGACAAGGTTAAGGTCCATACCAACGATGGGATTAGCTTGGCAGACATCCCAAACCCAGACATCTAGCTGCAAGCAAAAATGGTGCATGCTTTGTTCTCGAGCCAGAGGTACAATAGCATAATGAGCCGGATCAATGTGCCTCTGCTCGACAGCATTGTGGCACAATCACTGGACGAGGTAAACGTGAATGGTTTTGTGAGGAGAACCATAGAGGCTTCGGCTAAGGCCCTAGCAACAGGAGGAAGAGCTGCTGGAGGAGAATCCCCATCGTCCCGATCAACACGCAAGGCATCATCCTCCAAAGCCGCAACCTTTAGGGTTTGGAGGCGTCCTTACTACCATAATCCAAGAAGCACTAGGGCAAGGACAGGAAGAAGAAGATAAGAAGGGAGGCGAAGAAGGAATTGACGAGTCACCGTCACAATCCCCACCTCACACAGAAGAGCAGCGTAGGTCTTCAGATGAAATGGAGACTGACGAAGACGAAGAGGGAGAGTCCTAGGGCAGCCCACAGAGGCACGCAGAACAAAGAACGAAAGCCCTGCATGGAAAGAGGGAAGAGGAGCACAAGAAAAAAGAAAAGGAAAATCTAGAGAGGGCTCGAAGGGAGTCAGTCAGGGATGAGGAGGAGAGAAAAAAGAAGACTGAAGAGGAGTTGAGAAGAAAGGAAGAGGAAGAAATAGTGCTGGACACCTATCGCTCCATTGAGGAGCAACACAAAAGAGACGAGGAAGGTGCAAAGAGCCCACACCGAACAGAAGCACCTGGTTCCAGTATCAGTGTGCCGGAAATCACACCCCCGCCCCCAGCAGAAGGAAAAGGCAAAGAATTGATGATGCCAACTCCCCCCCTCTTCGTACCTTCCACGCCAGCCACTCTCGTCATGACAACGCCCACTGCCACCGCCACCCAAGGCTCCACTCCAAAAGTCGATGAGAGAAACATGGTCACTTGGCTGCAATTCCTGGTGGAAAGGGAGTTGGCAAGAGAAGTGGGCATGGCCACCCCAGTGTCAGGAGTGAAGAGAGCAGCCACGGCTGATATGGAGCCAAGGCCAGAGCTAAAAAGGAAGAAAACAGAAGCCATTGTCACCATCGCCACCATGTCTCATCCCCCACCTCCAGCAGGCCAATACGATGAATACGTTAAGCTGCTCTCGCAGCTAGAAAAGGCAAAGGAAGAAAAGAGAACAGCCATGGAGGAGCTGCCAATAGAGCGATAATCACGAGCTGCTCTCCAGCTAGAGAAAACAAAGAAGATAGCAGAATACGAAAGGGAGATTGCTGTGCTAAAGGAAGAAGCCAGCAATAAGGATGTAGAAGAATCAAAAGCCCTGAAGGAACGTGACGCTGCTTGGAAAGGAAGAAGAAAAATCTTAATGGATTGCCTCAACGGAGAGAGGGAGACCAATGCTCACCTGCGGCGCAAGAACGACCAGCTCTCTGCAGTCAACCTGGAAGCACAAAACCAGCTTGAGAAGATCAGACAGGAGGCTACAGAGCTGGATCAGCTAAGAGGAGAGTAGGTGTGAAGGATGCACGTGAAGCTGGACTAGCTCAATGCACAGATCGCCAATGAGCACCAGGAGCAGTCTTGCCTACACCGTGAGCTCGAGGACCAGCAGCAACAACTCATGGCTATGACCCTCCATCAGGGGGAGAGCCTGGAAGATATGGAAAAGAGAGCGAAAGAATGGGCTGACCACAACTAGAGGAGAATATGAGACCTGGCACGCCGGTTGGCCAAAGCAGAAGGAGATAGAGTGTTGGCTGAGAATCAGGCAGAGGCGGCCCAGCTCTCCATGATAGCCCAACAGCACGCCTTCCTCAACACGCTACTCCACTCCACCAAACCGGAAGAAAACGAAGCCAATGATCAGTTGCAGAAGAAGCTAGCCATTGCACGCAGAGCCCTAATAGTAGGCCTACATGTACCACTATAGCTAGGAGGCCCGCCGCAAAGCCTGGAGGAGCAAAGAAGATATCTTGCACAGGTAGGCCTGACGGTGCAAGAAATCGACGAACTCCGCTTCACAAAGGCGAAGGCGCAAGAAGATGTGCAAGCAGAAGAGGGTGAACCAGAGTTTGATCTGGGATCTCAGGAGGAGGACTACGTTCCACCACCCCCTCCTCCACAACAAGATGAAGTGCAACTCCCTGACACATCTGCTGAGAGGAAAGCAACCCTGGCTAAGTGCAGTAGAGAAATGGTAGAGAAGGCAAGGAAAAAGCTGAACATTAGACCTGTTCCAAGACAACGTGCCCCTCTCCCACCGCGCCCCGAGAATCTCCCCGCTGAATTCCATGCAGAGTTGATTATCTGGGAACAACAGGAATGTGCCCGCAATCCCTTCAACTTGAGCTTTGAGCTTTCCGCTACACTAAACAGAGTAATGCCCATTAAACTTGTAAACGACATAATCGCTATGGGTGCAAGGCTCAAGGACAAGTGGCTAGTGGAGTAAGAGGCCAATCCAACTGCTTGGGGAGCCGAGGACCGCGAATTTTGGCAGGATAAAGTCCTCCAGGTGCCTAGATTGGTGGAAGGCTATAATTGCCAACCCACCTAGAGAAGACACATTTTTAATGTCAACCTTGACGCTTGGATGGCTTTTTGTAACACCCTCCCTTCTGAGAGGAACAACCCCATTTTTGTGCCGTATCCTCGAAGGGTATGAGTGGATTTTAATCCGTCCATCCACGGCAGGCTCGACTTCCCCATCATCTATAATGCCAATAGCACCTCCTATAAGGATGCCCTTGTATTTACGCTCCCTGATTTGTACAGTTCTATAGATAGATTCCTTAGTGAGTTCACCTCCTGCCCTGACCTTGCCTTCATAACAACTTATAATTACCTCAGACTAATTAGGGTCCTGGTCCACCAAGAGCCTGCCCCTCAAGAACACCACCTCCCATCCCTTTTCTTCGACCCCAACGCCATAGACAGCAGCACATGACTCGTCTCATGATGCACGCTACTCTTTTGCCATCCTTCTGTGTTGCACTGCTTGAGGATATGAGCGATAGCAAATTCACACAGTGCAACCACCCCTTCCTTTCCACCACCACTCTCAAAACCTGCCTCAATCTCAAGGGCTACTTGCTGAGTCGTAGATTCCTTAATAAGGCCCCCCGCCCTCCACAATTCCCTACCCGCCATTCGGATGATGAGGATTAAACTCCCGTCATTCCCTTGTATCACATGCATCTATGTATAAGCCTATTTATATATATATATATATATATATATTTTAAAGCCACAAGGCAACAAAAGAAAAGGGTAAACTGGAAAGAAGAGACAACAACAAAGCATAGCAAAGCCAAGGGATGCATCTACTATTAAGCGAAGATAAGAGAGAGAGACCTTCGCAAGATCCGCTTGCAACTCCCCTTTGCCTCGTCATGCACCACAGTCACTGCACCTAGGGTTCTCCCTAGCCCCTTCCCCACTTCACGCTTAGGGCACATCAAGGGCAGGACTTTCTGACCTGTCACCCTAAGACTTGCATCGCACCTCCAACGACACACGAACTGGGTCCTCAAGTGTGGACATTACCAAGGGCTTGCCCAAGGTTAGACCTATCTCCCAGATCCACTTCCACGGGCACCACGCACTACACGGAGAGGCAGACACACCCCTTAGGGAGTGCACAACTTTTCTTGCAGGTTATGTTCGAGTTTCAACAACTGGCTACTCAGTTGAAGAAGATCACCCACGGCATCCTTGAATGACCAAAATTTGTTCCATATGCCGGATATGACACCATTGCTACTGTTTCAGGAGCTTTTCTGCATTGGAGTGGACGGGCGAGTGTGCTTCATGCCACCAACCATCTGCCTGCTCTGCTGATGGCTATCATGATTGAACGAAATCAAGAAAAAGGAGTACTCAGTAATAGACCTGCCATTGGCATAGATCTTGGAACCTCATCTTCCAAAGATGCATGCCCAACGCCTCAAGACCTACAGATCGCTTATTAATTCCACAAGACTAAAGAATTTCAATGCAAGGTTGAAGATCTTCAACGCAGTAATGAAGACCTTCAACTCAAAGACAAAGATCTTCAAATCAAAGACACAGATTTTCAATGCGAAGACAAACCATGTCATTGTCAAGGCAGAGTTCGGGGGAAGCTTCTCCAGGATAAATCCCTCCAATACCATCTTCCTAAGGGATTGCTTATCGCTTCAAGCATTTCTGATGCTCAAGGGACAATCGCTACATAATGGATGCCACAACTGTGTGAAAGATGGCCAGCATCTTCATGAAGCCTAAAGCATGCCGGAATCTCTCCTGGTCATCGTCATTGAACTCCATTACCTCTCATTCACACAACCACCTTGGAAGCAGTGTCATCCAGCTACCAGTTCCGCCTAGCAGCAGACGTAACTAGCCACTACTTCCCACCGCAGTGCCATGGGACTGGCACTTGGGTAGGAGGGGGGTAATGTTACCATGTTTCCCACAGCACAGAGGAGCGTAAAATGAACAAAAGGAAATAGCAAAAAAGGCGCAGGATAAAAGGAGAAAAAGGTACCTTGACCGGTAACCAGACCCTGAAAAATTTAAATGTTCGGGCACGACCCTCAGAAAGTCTCAGTGTCGCCCCGAGACAACAAAAGAGTAAAAGGCGCACCATTAAAATGTGGAAGCGCTCCCAAATCCTTGTAAAAGAGAGCTAGGCTCACTCCTGTGCAAAGTGTATGCATTAGTTGGGAATAGGAATGGTGGGAAATGGGAAAAAGGGCCTAGGCTACGGCCGGCCATGTAAAAAAGGGAAAAGGGGATGACCGCCCAAAAAGGATTTAGGGCTTTGTATATAAAGTTGAAAAGTGAATGAGAAGCTCATTCTTTTGGTGTGTGGCAAAAAGAGTCTTCTTCTCTCCTTCTTGCTTGTGTGTGCTCTTGAGAGAGGGAGTGTGAGAGTGTGAGGGAGTGAGTGTGTGTGGGAGTGAGGGATCAAGTGGGTGAAGCTCTTCACCATCTCCTCTTCTCTTCTTCTCTTCTCTTCTCTTGCACGCGCGGCTATGGAGGATGGAGCTTGGAGATGGAGGAGGCTTGAGGATGCTTGAGCTAGCATCAAGAATCGTGGAGCTATCGGAGTGCAAGAGAGAGGAGGGTACTCGATCAAGCATCAAGGTAAGCTCACTACACTCGTAGGATCGACGACACGTCGGCTAGGCGAGAGATAGCCATTAGAGCTCGCTTGGAACGCTTAAAACAATAAGCGGTCCGTGGGTCTTGGCGGTTGAGTGAAAGCTCCCACAACAAGTCTATATACACCTTGGCTTATAGTTATTCTTATCTATTCATGTAGGAATTTGTTTTCCTAAACTTCTAAACTACTACAACCAATTTTAAATTCAACATTAATATCCCTCCTCTTCCAAACTCTTAAGGATGGAAAGTGTTGGGGCAAGGAAATAACACATAGAATGTTTAACAACACACAATAACAATACATGACAAATGGTTGATGAGATAAGTGTATATAGAGAAATAAGAATGATATGAGCCCTTGGTATTCTCATCTCAAGGATTGGGGGAATTGAGCTTTTGAAGCATCTCTGAGAATGTGTTGTACCCAGGACACATCCTAAACACAACAAGAGCAGTCCATTTATGATTCAAGAATGATGCGACCCAATTGTGTGGCTCTCTAGATAGAAAAAATATAGCTATGATGGTTGGTTTATAGCATGGCAAACTTTCGATTTGTTCACCGCAATTACAATGAGAATTAGACAATTACAGTGACAAGACAATAAAAAAACACTATATTCCAACAAAAGGCATTACTTGAACTACAAATTCATGCATGGGATTTGCAATTAGATTGGCATATTGTGTTGTTGAAGAAAGGGTCTCTTGCCAATACACAGGCTTGCCATTGTGAAAAAATAAGATAATCACATATACACACCACTGCACCAGGCAAAACATGTTTGATTACCACATTTCTCTAGTCTCCCAACTAAGAAAATACAAGATGTTCCTCTCTTTGTTCTCAAGACTATATAGCACTTGCCATTGTAAAACTTTCCATGCTTGGTGCACAGATCGGATGCCGTAAGCATGTGTAGTGAGTGTCGGAAGGTCTCCAAGAACAAAAGAACTCTACTACACAAAACTCAAGGTAGAAAGCATGCACGACATGAATAAGAGACCAATTGGGTGCAATCTCCCCCCATGCCTTGTGTGAGCGCTCCACAAAGCATGTATTTTATGTATTAATCATCTTCAAGCTCAAGTAATAGCCCAAATTACAAAATAGCACGCTTTTGGCTTTTGAGTTTGCTTTAGTGCCAAATAGAAATAAAGCTAATGGGCAGGTGCCCAAGAAGCCTGGCATACCCAGTACAATGTCCAAATACAAATATTATAATCGCGCGCCCATGTGTATACAAAAATAATAAATAAATATCCAACGCCTTAATAAATAGGCGTGACAAAATATAGGCGCCATGCCTAAGGTATGCACCCATCAAAATATAGATGATAACTCGAATACACGCTATCCTCCAATGCTTTCCACTGCCACTGCTACTATCTCTACACATCAACTGAAGCATTCACAATCGTTAGTAAAATAATACAATTAAACCGACAAAAGTGAATACCTAGCAGTCTTCAGCTACATAAATAAATCAATTAGTTAGAAATCAATCCTAACCTTAATTTATCACAAGTGCGCACTCTAAACTCATAAACGTTTATTAATTTAATATGTATTTTGCAGAATCACCCGCTATGGAATCACCCATGTACACACTAAATTAACGAAACACCCGAAAAGGATAGGCATCCCCATCGACTTCTCGCACAAAGAATCCACTTTGTGTATGAGCCCCGGTAAACAAAGTTTACGGAATCCACCGTTAAACCTCATGGAATCCATCGTGAATTATGCCTCCTGGCATCAATGCTTGCATGAAGCTGTAGCCTATTTTGAGTTTGACTTTAAATGCTAGACACAACAACACTCCATTAGTCTGATTGTTGATCCCCTATAGTCATGCCTTGCCATACAAAATATTGGCCATTGATCTCTACACACTAAAGGACTTGCTATGGCATATAGAAGAGCCTACTATGACATTGGATGTCATGCCATGGATCCTCATTCACACATTTTCTTTGTGAATACTCTCAAATAGAAAGCCAATCCACTACCTAAATACAATGAACAAGTTGCCACAAATACTAGACATGGATAATGCTCATGCATTTGGTCAACCAAATAACATAAAATAAGACAATAAAGCAAGGAAACCTGTAAAGCTAACTAAATCCAAGAATAATTTTAAGGAAATAAACAAGGTTGGTTATAGACTAAGATGCCAGACTATTACATGCAAATATTTATGTTACAAAAGCATCAAGATCCTAGGTTAGAGGAAGCAATGACAATAACGACATTAATGATTACTTGAGTAGGACGAGTTGCTCTCAATATCAATCTTCCATCTTGACTCACAAACCTAAATATTACTCATCATTTTTGATTTCATGGCTACTCCCCTTAGTGTATTCTATAATAGACTTTTAGATGTACTTGTTGCCCACATTTTAACCATGCTACAATAGTGCCTTCACCTTCTCTACATGAATATATAAAAAATGATGATAGATTGCACCTACTGTTTTACAGATGACTACCTCCTCATGGAAGCTTCACTATAGCTATCTTCTACTTTTGATTTTTATGAGCTAAAAAATAGCTAAGAAGTGTATCTCCTTGTATTCAAGAAAACTTGCAGCCTTTGATAGATCAAGTCTTATGTAAAGGCTTATATGTGTGTCAACTTAGCCTCCAATGCATTGTCACTCAAAATACCTAACCCAAATATTATGTCACTACATGAGCTTCCCTAATGCATTTATGTCAAAGAGTGAACTAGGAAGAGGGAAAGAGGAGAGAGAAGACTGCAGAAGAGAGACAAAGGCTATAGGAGAAGAGAGAAGATGAGTGACAAGGAGAGAGAAAGACTAGATTTGGAGAGAGAAAGACAAGAAAGAGGGAGAAGCCATAGAAGCTATGAGCAAGATGGAAGAGAAGGATAGTAATTGTATTAATGTGTCCAAAAGATATGAAAAATTACATGTCCTCTCCTTTTATACCAATGTTAGTGTGACATAGCATAATATCAATATTATTTACATTAAGTCCTTATTCCCATCTTTTTACAATCCATCCCTTCCCAAAAATTTTTGTCCCCAAAAAAAAACCTGAAAGACTAGAAAAGGATGGATAGAAAAAAGTACTACTCTATTTTTACAGCTTTACAAATGGAAAAATGAATGAAGTATGACCAACCATATGGACTAAAATTGAAGAACAAGATTAGTCCTCAACTATATACATGGTTTGGAGTACTTCAAAAGTATATGGAGCCATAAAGTCTTCAACAAATAATCTCAAAATAAAGTAGACAGCTTGATGTGTAAACAGACCCTGCTGGACCAAATCTACCATAACTTCTAGTACAAGTGTCCAAATGAGGCATACCATATATTAAAATGAATATCTTAAAGAGTACTTTAAGTCCATGTAGATAGCTTAATTCTAAAAATTAGACACGATAAAAACTGGCCTAAAACAACGTGCTGTCCTAATCTTGTCTGCATCATCACTAGCTCCATAATCAATACGCTTCAGCCCCCACCAATGTATCCCTTAAGAAAGGAAACCCATCCATTATAGAATCAAGCCTCCAAGAAGCTTCCTCAAGTAGTAAACCTCTCCGTTTGATCAAATATTCCACGATAGAACGAGATCGAAGCTTCTTCTCACGCTGACCTATAACAACATCTAGGATGTACTGAATAAGACCTTCTTCATCAATAGGTGGCAGCTCATCAACTATATCAACTGGATCACCATAAAAGGGCTTGAGCTAACTAACATGGAAGACATTGTGAATCTTTGTGGAAGAGGGAAGCTCTAATCTATATGCCAAGTCTCCAATTCGCTTAAGGATCTGGTAAGGGCAATAAAACCTGTGGGCAAGCTTATTACTAGATCCATCTTTTAATGTAGAGTACCTGGACTTGGGCACCTGCAGTAAGACCAACTCTTCTTCTTGGAACTCTAAAGGCTGCCTCTTCTCATCAGCATACATCTTCATTTGATCTTGATCTTTCCTAAGATTCGTCTTGCATTGTTGAAGAAGGGTCTACATTGTTTCTAACTCTTCCTTCCCATGAGGATTGATCCTTTCATTAAAGATGACTATGGGTAAGGGCACCTTGTAACCATACAAAGCCTCAAAGGGTGAAACTCCAATACTAGCGTGGGTAGAATTGTTATAAGCAAAATCAACCAAGTGTAACTAAGAATCCCATGAAGTTTGGACATCATAGCAGAAATGGCAAAGATAAGTCTCCAACCATTGATTGACTCTTTCTGTCTGTCCATCAGTTTGTAGATGATAGGCCGTAGATGGAGTAAATTTAGTGACCATAGATGTAAATACCGCCTGCCACAAGTTACTCATAAACTTTGAGTCTCTATCATGAATAATCACTTGTGGTAATCCATGTAATCTAAAAATTTGCTCCGTAAACTGACTGGCCACTTGAGAAGCAGTAAACTGAATCTTGGTTGGAATAAAATGGGTTGCCTTGGTGAGTCTGTCTACCACCACATATATACTATTGCATCCCTTCTTGGTAGTAGGCAAGCCAGTAATGAAATCCATAGTAATATGAGTCCATTTACCTGTAGGAATAGGTAATGGCTGTAACAAACCTCCTGGCTTATGGATGTTATCCTTATTCTGCTGACAAGGCATACACTTCATGACAAAGTCCTTGACAACTTTCCATAGTCCTTTCCAATAGAAACTTTTGTTGATCCTCTCATAGGTCTTGAAAACTCCTAAATGTCCAGCTAGAGGTGAATAATGTAGTTTCTCCATAATTTTTCTTGTAAAAGAAGAGGTATAAGGAATAAAAATCTTGCCTTTCAACCAAATAAGGCCATTTTTGAACTGATAATGTGAGTTTTCTTCCATAAGACCTTGCTGTAATTTTTGAAAAATATGGCTGAATTCTTCACCTAGAAGGCAAGCCTCCTATAATTCTTCAATCCAATCATTGTGCAATTCTATCATAGCTAAAACTTTTCAAGCCCACATATGAGAAAGAGAACTAGCCACTATATTATCTTTGCCCCTTGTATGGGTGATGTCAAAATCATAATTCTGTAATGTAGCTACCCAACAACGTTGCTTAGGAGTAAGATTGGACTGAGTAAGGAAATTCTTAAGTACCCTATGATCACTATGTACTCTGAATCAGTTGCCATACAAGTAATGGTTCCACTTCTTAATTGCGTGCAAGATAGCCAACATCTCCTGGTCATAAACATTCATGGCTATTTCTTTTTTTGTAAGCTTATGGCTCTCAAAGGCAATCACTCCATGCTCTTGCAGCAAAACAGCCCCAATGCCACAGCCACTAGCATCACATTGTATAGTAAATTCTTTGGAAAAGTCTGGACATACTAAGATAGGAGCAGAGGTAAGGAGTCCCTTTAACTAGTTGAAGTTGTTATTTGCAAGAGCATCCCAAAAGAAAGCCTCCTTCTTCAACCTATGAGTCAAAGGAACTGCAATGGCCACATAATGCTTAATGAATTGGCGATAGAATGAAGATAAACAAAGGAATCCTCTAAGAGAAGTAGTAGTAGTAGGTGCTGGCCAATCTTTTATACATTGCACCTTCTTGGGATCAGCATGTATTCCTTTTTCACTAACAATATCTCCCAAGTATTCCACTTCAGTCTGCATGAAAGAACACCTCTTCTCCTTAAAAAAAATCCTATGATGTCTCAATACATAAAAAAACCCTCCTCATATGTGCCAAGTGATCCTGTAAAGTTTTATTGTAGATTAGAATGTCACCAAAGAACACCAAGACAAACTGAAAGAGGAAAGGTTGTAAAATCTTATTCATCAAGCTTTGGAAGGTAGTTGGAGCATTTGTAAGCCCAAATGACATCACTAAGAAATGATAGAGCCCTCGATCAATCCTAAAAGTAGTCTTGACTTTATCACCCTATCTCATGCGAATCTGATGATACCCTGACCTCAAATCAATATTTGTAAAGAATCGAGCCCCCTTGAGCTCATAAAGCAAATCATCAATCCTGGGTATCGAATACTTTTTCTTCACTGTGATCTTATTAAGATCCCTGTAGTGAATGCACATGCTGAAAGATCCATCTTTCTTTTTTACTAACAAAACTGGAGATGCATAAGGTGAAGAACTTGGTTCAATGAATCCCATCTCAAGAAGTTCCTTGATTTGCTTGGCTACTTCCTCTCATTCACACTTTGATAATCTGTAAGGTGGCTTAATTATTGATTGTCTTTGAGTTGGGCTCCAAATCAATGGGGTGATCTACTGCTCTTTTGGGAGGCAATGAAGTAGGAACCTCAAACAAATCCCTATACTCCTCAAGAAGAGCTGTCAAGGCTGGATGGTTTGCTGAATTATTGGGCTGATCTTGCATCTCTTTATTCAAATGCAAAACAAATATTTATGAGTGCCTCTTGTACTCCCTTTTGAGTTGTTGAATGGTAATAAGCTGAAAACCTGATCTACTAGAAATTCCTTGTAAATGGATAAGTTGTCCATTGAAGATAAACTCCATATACAACTGTGAGAAATCCATAGTGATCCTGCCTAATGTCATCAACCAATCACAACCAAGTACAATATCTATAGGCCCCATTTCCAAAGTGATCAGGTTTACTTTTGCTTCAAAATTTTCAGCCATTTGTAAAGAAACATGTGGGCATATCTGTGTGCTGATTTCCTCTTCACCATTGGCCACTTGAACTCTAATGGGCTGCTGTAAATTTCTGGGAATATAATTCATCAACTTGTCCATGATGGACTTATTCACAAAACTATGAGTACTGCCACTATCTATTAGAATGAACATTGGCTTTCCACAAATGTTTCCCTTCATACGGAGTATATTAGGGCTCTTAGATCCTGTCCAAGCATCCATAGAAATAGAAAAATTAGTGGCAGCAAGTGGCTCATAACAAGTCCCACCTGGATCAAAATGAACACTTCCACCTGGATCAAAAGGAAAAGAGTCGGCTGGATCATAGAAATACTCTTGCCCAACTTCTTCCTCAAGATCTTCATTTTCAGCATTAAGTGCAATTGCATTAACTTCATCCATCTCATCTTCAAAATCCTCAAATACTAACATACTCTGAAGCTTGGGTTTGACAATTTTGTATACACACTTTGAGGCATGATCAGGTGTATACTTTTTCCTACACTTGAAATATAAGCCTTTCTCCTTTCTTTCTTTGTAAAGATCCATAGGAATAGACTTAGGATTCATGTTGGCTGAAATGGATTTAGGCTTGTTGTCCCCTTGTTTGAAGTCAACTCTAGGATTGTTTGCTGTCCTGAAATTACTTTGAGGTCTAGAAGCATTGAATGGAGGATAAGTTGATACCCCTAAGCTCCCATTTGGCACATGATTGCTACCATAAGTGTTACCAACTTGCCCCTATTTAAAAATAGTCCTTGGCTGTCCAAAACCAGGCTGAAATGAAGATTCTCTTCTATATTTTCTTCCATAGCACTCCGTAAGCTCAATAGCCTTAAAGAGGGAAGTAGGGTTTTGCTCCATGACATCAGCTGATAAAGATGGCTCTAAGCCATACATATACTTGTGGAGCTTAGCCTCATCACTGATGCTTTCTACATATATGGTTAGGTTGAGAAATTGGTTAATGTACTCTCTTATACTTAGGCCTCTTTGTTCCAAACCATACCATCTTCGTGCCAATTTCTCTTTTTTAAGAGGGGAGACAAATACTTTAGCCATAAGTGCCTTGAAAGCTTCCCAATTCTCTACAAGTATGTTTTCTTTTCTAATATACCTCCACAAGCATGGGCAAATCCCTCCAAATGCAAGGAAGCAAAATGAATCTTCATGTCATCAGTTTTAGGGAATACGTCAGATGGTGAAGATGACTGACCATTAAATTTAGCTAGAACAATCTTTTCGTTAAGCTCTCTTTCATGGAATGGTTGTTGTCCCCAAACAGGCTGATCATGAGTACCATGTATGGAACCCCCAAATTGAGACGGAAATCTCCCAATAGGTGACTGAGAACCACTATGCAATCTTCCTGTTGGTAGACGACCCCTAGGAATTTGAGTGTTCAACCCGAAAGCTTGAGAATTAGCTCCATTCAAACTGCCCAAATAGCCATCATGCCATTATGAAGCCTCTCCTACTTCATATTGGCTATTTGGGATGCCTCTTCTTCCAATAATCCCATGACCATGACCATTTTGGTTAGATGGCTGAAGTGGGACTGAAGGCTCACTGTTTGAATAAGCTTTCTGTGTTTTGCATCCATTGGGAGAATTGTGCCATAATTTGAGCATTAGATTCCACCAATTTATCAATAGAAGCTTTTTTTAAAGTTGTTTAATCCACTAACTTCTCAAGGGAAGACTTCGTTTGATCATCAGTAGACAAAACCATTTGCTCCATTCTTGATAATATGGCCTCATGACGTTCCCTATGTCTTTGTTCATGGACACACAAGGTATTATCGAGTATACTAACTTCCCCTTGTTTTTGAGGCTCTTCAGGGCTCTCTTGAGGTGCATTATCCAACATGGAATCCCCAATTTGTTGAGCATAATCTTCCTGTACCTTATTTTTACCCTTATGTCCTGCCAACCATAATAGTGTAGTCCTGCAGTACCCCCTGTCAAAAAAATGGCTATAACTTTGCTAGGGAACTCCGATTTCAAAATGTTTTAGTTCAAATCAAAGCCAAGAATGCCCTCTTCAAGATGAGCTATAGCATGCTATAATAGATTTCAGACAGAAAATTCTGCAACTCAATTTCTGAGTCTGAACTGTCCAGGCGTGCACCCTGCCTAAACCTGTAAGTTCCCTATTTTGACCTTGTAAGGAAAGATAATAATCCCAAATGGTTACCAGACCCTGTAGAAGGCTGAATAGGACGTGTGGGTACCTTATAGTATCTGCACATGTACTTCAGTAATGAAGAGTCTACTTGTAACAACCTGTAAATACCCTGTGGTGCCCTGTAAAATCCATGTTTTACCTTGTTTTGGACCTGAAGATACTTGAGCCTTTGGAAAATCTTCAGTCTTCAATTCTCCACTTATTGTACCTGTATGAGGGATAAAATGGCATGAGAGGCTCCTTACATGGGCTCTGAATCATCGAGAGGTGGGCAAAGTTCCCCCCAGGTCAGTTGGTTGCACCCCTTTGGGATCTTTGATAGTGAGGGAGGGTCACCTCTCTTTTGTCCCACCATCTCCCCTGGCATCCACCTTTTTCCTCGGTGGGTATATCAACATGGCAGTAGCTTGCTAATCTAATCAATCAGCATGAAATACATTTCTGAAATATTCATTCAGCCCCTTTCATGAGATGCAATTGAATGAAATCTTGAAAGTTTGGATAGGGGAAAGGGTCTTACCAATGCAATTCAGTGACTCACTGATTGCTTTAGTACTTACCCTTGTACAATATTTCATCTTGGGCAAAATATTTCAACCAAAACAAGTCAAGGTTATGCATCAAACTTGGCAAATGATATCTACGATGAAGTAATGATTGAATCAAGACTGAAATTCAATGGAATACGCTGAGATTAATGAGAAATAACACTAATCTCTTATCTATTGATCAATTCAAAGAATTAATTGATCAATAATCTTCCATCAACAAGTGGAAAAGCATTAGCAAGTGGATTATCGAGAGATTTCAGAGATTAGTAAAAGAAATACCTCAATTAAGCTTGAAGAAGATGATAGATGTCAGCTCCAATCCCATTGATGGAAGAATTCTTCAAATTCCACCATAAATGTCATCATAAAGCTTGAAATATCCGTAGAATCAGTCCACACGAGATCCAATATGATTAAATCCATGAAGAATCAATGCCCTGGGCTTGCTTGAATACTTGAATACCAAAGATTCAAGCTTCTTGAGGAAAAGCCCCAAAATAATCCTTCCATTTGAGCCCCAATGTCCTCCATGAGCTGAAATCTCCACAATGTCTTCAATCTTGAAGTCTATCTGACTTGTACATAGTATTAGAGAGGCCTTGGAGGTCGGAGAAGTCCAAAATTTGAAGAAATTTGAGCTTCTAGGTCTGTGACTATGGCTGCCCTGCTGTGTTTTAGGGTTTTCAACAAAGGAGATGAAGATTAGAGTTCTCCTCCAGCTAGGAGTTGCTGAAATAGAGCGTGATGAAGTGCTCCAAAGCAAGTAATCAATCTGTGGAAGATCTGGAGTAGATCCGGAAGAGGTTGAGAGCAGGAAAATTAGCGCAATTCTCGGTGCAAATTTTGGGCTGAATGCTGCTCCATCTCCTGCATCAACTACCTGACCAGGATACTCTTCTTGAAGCTCAGGTGATAAGGAATCATTGCCCCATGATTTGGCTATGAAGGATGATCAGTAGAGAGAGATCTTGGAAGCTGTCTTGGTAGCCACCATTGAAGCTTCAACCAAAAGCTTGAAAGAGAGAGAAGAGAATCTCCCTTTTGAAAAGTAACTGGAGTTTAACCTCTAACTAAGCCCGATTAATCTTCCTTTACCCTAGTTACCTCCAGTTTTGCATGAATTTTGATGACGACTTGCCACTTAATCCATCCTCCGCCATATCTGACCTTAGATATCTCCAGATGTAGTCTCTTACAACTGTAGATGATCTACAACACTCCACTAGTCACTGTCTTATAAAATACTTTTCTGAAATTGATTTTGATGGAGGAAAATAGGACTGAAAATAGAAGGGAAAAATGGATCAAAGACCAATACTTTGATACCACTTGTCAGAGAGTGAACTAGGGAGAGAGAGGACTGGAGAAGAGAGAGAAAGACTGTAGGAAGAGAGAGAAGAAGAGTGACGAGGAGAGAGAAAGACTAGATTTGGATAGAGAAAGATAGGAAAGAGGGAGAAGCCATAGAAGCTGTGAGCAAGATGGAAGAGAAGGATAGTAATTGTATTAATGTGTCAAAAATATATGAAAATTTACATGTCCTCTCCTTTTATACCAATGTCAGTGTGACATGGCATAATATCAATATTCCAGCTTCTTACAATTTAATAAAATAAGGAAGACCTATCCCAATGCAAATTGCATCCCCTGCTTTTTGTGTCACATGAAAATCTCCTACCTCCTTTTTCTTGTGTACCCTAGCACTCTTTGGAGGTGAATCACGATCTCTTGTAGAAGATAGAGTATGCCTTTTCATTGCACTCCCAACCTTCTCCAAATAGGCTACAAAATAGTCATGCAAGCCCCTTTTCTAGGCTAAAAAAGCATCATTTCAGATTGCACATCACGTGCTCCCAATGCAGATATAATGCTTGTAGTTGTAGGCCCTATTGCTTATACCATAGAACCCCCATTTTGGAGTTCAATAGAAGTACAATAGTGGCATGAAGTCTTTGTGATCATACCACACTTTGTAGACATACTAACCAATGCATTTCATAGCATTATGATTTTCCAATAGGCCCAACATACAGATCTTGCCATGTACTTCTATTCCCTTGCTAGTTGCTCCTATACTATTGAAAGCTTGATTGTGTCTCTAATTTAAAAATGCAAATAGAGTTTAGTACATTTGGGGAGAGGTTCTCTTCTAAAATGAAGCCAAAGAATTTCAAAGCTTCATCCCAATGTCCCATCCTTAGCTGAACTAATGAGATCCTTACCATGTCATAACATTGATCCTTTTGACATTATGACTTGCTCATCCTCCATGTAGCCCTCTTCTTTCTTCCAATAGCTAAAATTACAAATCCTCAAATTCTTGAGCTTTAGTTCAAGTGGGCACTAGTCATATGCATTCACAACTTCTAGCTAACAAACATGTGTGCTTGTCTTCAATATGTCTTCATCCCTGACTAGAGCATCAATTGAGTTGGCACTTTCCTGTCAATAACAATTTCATTGTCAAAAACTCTTCAAAGGAAAGGTGAAAGTTTCACACTGTGAGAAAAATGTTTTGGTTCCAAATCTTAAAGAAAGAATCATAAGCTTAACAAATTTACAACCACCACACTAGACAAGGATATTTGTAAGCGTGTATAATAGACCACACCTTACAATGTCATAACATTGATCCACCTTACAATGTCATAACATTGATCCACCTTACAATGTCATAACATTGATCCTTTAGACATTAGGACATTCTCATCCTCCATGTAGCCCTGTTCTTGCTATGAGTAGCTAAAATTACAAAACCTCAAAGTTTTGAGCTTTAGTTCAAACAAGCACTAATCATATGAATTCAGATCTATTGGGTAAAAAACATGTATGCGTATCTTCAATATGTCTTCATGCTTGACTGGAGCATCAACTAAGTTGACACGTGCCTTTCAATAACATTTTCATTGTCAAAAACTCTTCAAAGGAAATGTGAAAGTATCATACTACTAGCAAAGATTTTTGAATCTGAATCTTGAAGAAAGAATCATAAGCTTAACAATTTTATAACCACCACTAGATAACAATATTTGGAAGCATGTACAATAAACCACACCTTACCATGTCATACATTGATCATTTAGAGATAAGGACTTGCTCATCCTCCATGTAGCCCTCTTCTTGCTTCCTAGAAGATAAAATTAAAAATCCTAAAAGTTTTGAGCTCCAGTTCAAGCAAGCAGCACAAGTCATATGCATTCATATCTATGGGTTGATTTCCCATCTTTGATATGTTTTTATAACTTAGTGGACAATAAGAAGGTTCTTATTCAAGTGCTCTAAATAGAGCACTTAATAAAGGTCATTAAATGCCCTTTGCAATTTTATGCCCTTATCTATAGCTGCAATATTCCACAACCTTTCAAGGTACAAAAGAGTTCCAAGGACAAACTGAGTAGCTTGTGAGGCTCTACCTCAAAAAAGAGTAGGAGTAGCATTTTGACTAGTTAATCTACAAAAGGCAAGGTCAAGCAAGATTATTTCCAGGCACAAAACTCTTTTCAAGCACATATCTTTTACATTGATGGCACAAGCTCCTTATCAAGTCTTTTCCTCAGCTTCTAGTCCTATTCAATCCTCAAAGTTCTCCTCTCCATATTTCTTAATCATCAATGCTAAGCCCTTCAGTTTTACAATTGTGTATCTATAGGTGCTATCATCACTAATTTTGTTTATAAGCATGTCTTATTTTTGAACAATTTGTAGCCCTAAGAGCTACACTACATAATGTACAATCATGGGCATCACATCTACTAAGATGCTATGATACTTTTATAAGGATTATCAACATGAATGAATGCAAGAACCATGGATGGCTCGAAAATTTCAGCCTCCTGATTCAATTTCTAGATGCTCCAATTTATAATTTTGTAATCACTTTAGCTATAAATTAACCACCACAAAGCTCTTCCCTAGCATATGAAGAAGGCCAAGAAGCATTGTCCTAGGTATATTGAGTTCCCAATAGTGGTATGAAAGAGGAACTCAATGAGGTAAATCTAGAGTTGAGAGTACCCCCAATATCTACTACGAATAGATGTACTTCATTAAGGATATCAAAGAAAGGTTGTTGCCTCTCCATTGTGTCGGGTGGCTAGTCATATTAATGATAAGATTTGGACTCATTTTTCCTTGTGGAATATTTCCAGCAAATAATATCTTTATTAGCTTCTATTTCATTCCACTAAAACCCCATCAAGTAGAAAAATCCCTTATATGATGATCTTGTTTCATAATAAGATAATTAGCACATTCTGTATCAATAGTCTAATCGCAATGAAGATGTGGAATATGGCAGCAATTTTTTACTGTAGTCCTATTATTACTATTTCCGACACATAGATTGTTTGAGCAGTTGCCTTTAGATGCTTTCATAGTCTTGATCTTCAACATCACCTCAAGGAATTCAGCTACCTTACCTCTAGAACATTTTACCAATCCTATAGCCTTTTGATGCTGAAATTGTAAGTGTAAAACATCTACTATTGATAGTCTCACACTTTACCTATGCTGAAAGTATGCCCAAAAGATCCATCTCCCCTCATAATCCCCTTCAAGAATAGAAGCCTCCGCTAGTGTCATTGAGATTGTTGTGATATGCCTTTTGCAAGTCCATCAAACTGGTGATTTCCCTCTCTACTTGGATTGATTGAAATTCCCTAAAATATGGTGCATTGTCTTAATGTGATTGCCATGGTAGTTCATGCTAGAGACTCATACTTTCTAGACCCTAAAAAGGGATTTAATCCATGCAATAAACAATTGTCCTTATAATTCTAAATTGGAGATGTGAACTTGATGTTGTATAAAGACATGCATTGAAACCTCTAGACTAAATATTTTCTTCTCTACTTGAAATATCTAGAACACCCAAACTAATTGCATCTTATTCTCACCAAATAGTTGTAGAAAACCTAGGTGAAACAAACTATCTACTTTCATGCTGTTCTTAAATAGCCCCACCTTCGATTTTAAACCTTCATAACTGCTATATGCCTTTGTTGGTATTGAATTAGTACCTTTGACAAAGGTCGCTACTACTACTACTTAAGTTACAATGTTGGCCTACCTCAATGGAACCTTTGATTCATAGCAATCATGCTTTCCAGAGCTACTAGTAATCTTGCTATAGGTCAACACCCATAGTAACCTCGTTAGTTGCATTTAGTTGGAAAACTATCCCCATGTATGTCTCTCAAACTCCCTTGTATGTTCATGCTCTATATGTCAATAATTCTCGTAACATCTAAGGTGGAGAGGAGCTTACCCACTCTACATTGACTATCTGTTTTGCAAAGCTGTTCACTAGGTGCACTTAACCAGATCGTGTCTTCTTAGGTTCTTCTCCATAACATCTAAGGTGAAGATGAGCTTATCCAAGGTGAAGATGAGCTTATCCACTCTATGTTGACTATCTGTTTTCCAAAGGCATTCACTAGGCGCACTTAACCAAATCGTGTCTTCTTAGGTTCTTCTCCATTTATTGGACTTGGGAAGCACACTTAGAGGGAAAGTAAAACCTTGCATTCTTTTAGCCCTTGAGGATGGAGTGCGAGACATGCAAAAGGCAACCCTTCATGATTGAGATGACAAAAGTGTCATTGTTGTTCATGTGCCTATATTATGGCCTTTTTCCCATTGAATTGCAAATTGTAGACATCCTTCTCTCCTTGTGCACAACTGCTCTTGTTCTTGATCATAGTTTGTCATGCCTAATCAGTTCCATTACTGCAAGTATAAGCTGAAGCAAATGGAGATGGTTACCATTTATTCACATACTCCCTTCTAAGTGCAACACTCTCACTCTTTTTATCATCGCCTTCATATTCCTCTTCAAATACCCACGACTTTTTCTTTGTGATAGCTTAGATGATTGCAAGGTGGCCTATTTGTTCTCTACTCACATAGAATTTTTTGACCTGGACCTCTCAAGGAAGACCCAACCTTTTCCGTACTCCTTTTTGTTTTTGGCCACATTGTTAACCTTAGTGTAAATATTCTTAGATGAATAGTATGAGTTTTCTCTTTTTGTGTGTGTATGTGTTTTTTAAAATCATAATTCCCTTTAAATAAAATTTGAACCCAAGGCATGGCCTAGTCAACATGATAGAGAGAGAGAGAGAGGATAATTAGCCTACCCCCTCTCTCTCTCACTACAATAATATAGGAGTATAGCGACATCCGTTTCTGACGCAAATTAGTGGCATTGCTATTTACTCAAGTGAAAAAAAGCGAGCCGAAACCCGAGCGTGGCATTTTGTGTGAAAGAGCAAAAGAAAGGGAGAGCGAACTGCATCTTGCATTGGAGAGGGAGAAGGAGAGAAAGAGTGAAAGAGGGAGAAAGAGAGCTTCTCATCGCGGCCACCACTATGGCTGCCGTTTGTAAAGAAGAGGAGGAAGTGCATGGAGGGGGAAGAGAAGCTGCCGTCACGAAGAGGAGCAGCCGAATCCATCCTCGGGCCTTTGTGGTGAGTGCATTGTTCCCTCTTGGTTTGTTTTTGTTTTTTCTCCTTTTCTTTTGCTTTTTTTTGCTAAAAATGATGTGTACTAAGAGAGAAAGAGAGGAAATGAGAGGAGGAGAGAAAAAGAAAGAAGGAACGAGAGAGAGAGGAGAAAACATAAAACATAATAATGAAAGAGAGAGAGAGAGAGAGAAGGAGAGAGGAGAATGAGTGGATAAAAACAAAGAGAGAGTAAGATTGACTTATTCTTTAATTTCTTCTTTTCTTGTTTTTAGTACTAGTAATAGTAGTAGTAATACCAATAGTTCTTTAACTTCTTCTTTTCTTGGTGGTGGTGGTGGTGGTGGTGGTGGTGGTGGTGGTGGTGGTGGTGGTAGTAGTAGTAGTAGTAGTAGTAGTAGTAGTAGTAGTAGTAGTAGTAGTAGTAGTAGTAGTAGTTCTTTAATTTCTTCTTTTTCTATTTGTTGTTGTTGTGGTAGTGGTAGTGGATGTAGTGGTAGTTTTCTTGTTTATAGTAGTAGTAGTAGTAGTAGTAGTAGTAGTAGTAGTAGTAGTAGTAGTAGTAGTAGTAGTAGTAGTAGTAGTAGTAGTAGTAGTAGTAGTAGTAGTAGTAGTAGTAGTAGTAGTAGTAGTAGTAGTAGTAGTAGTAGTAGTAGTTTTTTCTTCTTTTGTTGTTAGTAGTAGTAGTAGTAGTAGAGAGAGAGAGAGAGAGAGAGAGAGAGAGAGAGAGAGAGATGTTTTGTTAAAGGAAATGAGAGACGAAGAGGAAGAGAGAAAAAAAAAGAAGGAACGAGAGAGAGGGAATAAACATGAAACATAATAAAGAAAGAGAGAAAAAGAGAGAGAGGAAGGGAGAGGATAATGAATGGATAAGAAACAAAGAGAGGGTAAGATCTTGTTCTTTAACTTCTTCTCTTCTTGTTTGTAGTAGTAGTAGTGGTGGTGGTGGTGGTGGTGGTGGTGGTGGTAGTGGTAGTGGTGGTAATAGCACTGGTGGTGGTGGTGGTAGTACAAAGAGAGAGAGAGAGAGAGAGAGAGAGAGAGAGAGAGAGAGAGAGAGGTTTTGTTAAAGCTGCACCTTTGGTGTGTTTGAGAAGGCGAGTACTAGTAATAGTAATAGTAGTAGTAGTAGAGAGAAAGAGAGAGAGAGAGAGAGGTTTTGTTTAGGGTGCATCTTGGGTGTGTTCAACGCCTCGGGAAGGAGAGTAGTAGTAGTAGTAGTAGTAGTAGTAGTAGTAGTAGTAGTAAAGAGAGAGAGAGAGAGAGAGGTTTTGTTAAAGGTGCACACAAAGGAAGAAAGGTGGCGAGGTTTGGTGTAATACCACGGAACAGGAAACACTCCAGCATAGGGTAGCTAGTCCCTCATCCCCATGCATAGCATATTAGACTTTAGGTGGGTGGAGACTTTACATACATTAATTTTGTTGAGTTACAAGAGAAGAAATCCCTTCTCAAACAATTTAAGAAAGAAAAAAAGAATGATAACAAAAGCAAATTGTTTGTCGTAACATAGAACAAATGGAAAACGATGAAGGCCGTGATGTTCAAAATTGTGATGCTTATCTTAATCAGCGTGTCCCATGTCCTTGCTCTCAATGTAAGCTAGTAGTTAGACGAAAATCTCGATTGTTTATAGAACACATACAATGCTTCGGCGAGCTTCAATCAGAGATCATTGATCAGGCTATCTCAAGATTTGAACAAATCGTAAGAAAAGTATATATTAATCATGCATTGTATTCGCAAAATAATTGAATATCATATACAAAAACATTCGATGTGGCTGAAAATTTTATTACAGGGAGGTGACGTCTCATCCCAAGGAGAAACAACATCCCTCCATGGCTTTCTACAAAGAAAGGATAAATCATTCTTAGCTTGCTCCTTCCCCGTCGCTACAAAGTAAAAAATATGGACGTGTATCTTTATCCATTAGTCAATGAGATTAAGAGTTTGTGGGAGGAGGGGATCATTGTGGAAGATATGAGCAAGCGCAATGGTTGACAGTCTGCCAATATTCAAGCTATTATTATGTGGACCATGCATGACTTTTTGGCATTCGGGGAGTACTTAGGTAAGTAGCCTTCCGTTCTTGTTGGTTTTATCTATCATAGCTCATTTAAGTTTGTATTCATTGGATAGAGGTGTTGGGATAGGTCTCATTATCTTAGATTATCATGCATGTCCATTGTGTGGACCACAGTTAGACTCTCGAAGGTCATGGACCATGAAGAAGATGGTATATCAAGGACACGCCGCTTTCTTGCCAGAGGGTCATGAACTGAGGGGAGGTTTTCTTGGATGATCTCGAGCACATATGAACGCCCAAAGTTGGTACGAGCTGAAAATGGTCCGCACGGAGTCACATCCAAACGTAATGCGACGGTTCTCAATTTTCTACGAGTTGTTATATTGGACCCACTTGTTGGATCCCATGCATATTTTCAAGAATGTGGATAGCTTACTATGGGACCGCATCACAGGAAAGAGAGACACTACAGGGGCACAAATGGATTTGAAGGAGGTAGGCAAAATGGAGACATTTTGGCCGCACTCAAGTGTTGATGGTCACTTCAAGCTACTTCACACTCCTTGGGTTTTGTCCACTAAAGAAGAGCACATTGTGAAGCAAATTATCAAGTCTATCCGTACTTCGACGGGTATAATGCGTTCTCTCAGGTTCGCTTTTTCTAAAGACGACCAATTATCAGGGCTAAAATCCCATGATTAGCATAAGATATGTTAGGTTTTTACTATGAATGGATTGTAAATGGCCTGCTTATTTTGCTATTTTGAGTGTAGTCGTTGTTCGTAATGCTTCTTCATTTGTGGAAGTTTGTACTACCGATCGCGATCGCATGATGCCTTACTCCAGAAATACGCGGGGCAATTTACAAGTTGTCACCATTAGTGCAATGGATCTCACAGAAGGAGATTAAGACATCCTCTATTGAATCCACAAGGCGGGGAGTAGTGGAGATGATCTCTCTCTTTGAGAAATACCTGCCACCAGCATGCTCATGATACAAATCCACCTTCTTTTGCATCTTGTAGATGAAGTGGAGATTGCTGGACCTATCCATACGCGATGGATGTTCTTCTTGGAGCGCTTCATGAAAACCCTGAAAGGCTTTGTGCGCCAATGAGCTCGGCGAGAAGGTAGCATGGCTGAAGGTTGGTTGGTGTCTTAGGCGTTAGTGCATATTTCACAGTGGCTACCAACGATGGATTCAGATAACAATATGCTATGGTCACTGAAGGACAATGATAGACTGACTAGAGATGTGGTGGTTGGAAATGGGGTAGAAAAAGGAATGGAGGAGAAAGTGAATCGCTTTTTTATGTTGCACCATGCCTCCATGGAGACGTGGCTCGCTAGGTATGAGAAAGCTAGGAAAGATCGAGAAGAAGTGCGATCTAAATTTTGACGTAGTACGTGCCATGAACCCATTTGATATCTTGAGGGTATGGAGGAGATGCCGCGGTTTATGTCAGTGCAATGGTTACATGGAGCTTTGACCATAGCGTCTCGTAAAGGGGTAGAGGTCTCAACTAAGGAGTTGGAATTCTGGAGGGAATGTAGTCCAAAGGTGACAACATGTTTAGGGTTTGTCATATCTATACTTTATATGCAACAACTAATTGACTGTTTCAATGTACAATACAAAATATACAGTGCGGGACATGGTCACGCCGATAGCATTTCCGCGTGGAACATATCAACAAAATGCGCTTCACAACAAAGTGTGGTATCATGGCAAAGTTTGAGCAAGAGAGCCGACGACGAGCAATGGATCCAAACACCGTTATAGATGAGATGGAGTATTTTGGGAACTTGCAAAGTATTATCACAGTGGATTACTGTAGCTTCTCCATGATCCTATTTGATGTACAATGGTTCAAAGTGGTACTTGAAGAACATGGAGCAATAGTTTAACGAGGTCCATCTAGATTTCTCAAAATAGATTCTGAGAAAAGATGGATGGATTTACGCAACACGTTTGTATTGCCAGCCCATTGTGAACATGTGTATAAACTTATATTTTTAAAATTTTATTACAATATGGTACATTTCACAAAAGTTAAATCTCTCTTGTACGTGATTTTGAACATGTAATTTTCTATCCAAACCCCCTACAACCTCAATGGTGGTATGTCATACATTCAGCTCCCGAAGTGTGAGTATATGATCAAAGCAATGTTCCCAGTGTAGATGAGGACAGTATGCAAATAGAGGGGTCGATATTGCAAGGGGTGGAGGCCGTCGAAAGCTTGGAGCATATAGAAGAGCCAGAATCAGGTAACAATGATGAAAATACATGAGTCCAAGAATTCTTTGAGAATGAGGTGGACTCATCCTTTTGTAGTGACCTGTTTATCGACCTTCTAATGTATGTGGAGTTGTATCAGGAGATTGACATGGGACCATAGGGTACTTTATACTTGGAGCATCCACTACTCAATTCGTTGATGAATCTCTTAATAAGGGTACATAAGATATGCTTTTTTAAGTAATATCATTTTTTAAACATTTATATTATCATGCTTTTCTTGATTTATATTGATTATGGTAACATCAATTTTTATCTATGCAGGTGATCTTTATGGATATTTAGATCAGTATGATGAGTCTAGGGATGAGCGATGAGGAGCTAAAGGAGATCTTCACACATATGTCTCCAGATCAGATGGCTCGATTTAGAGATATGGCGGACCAGGGGCTGTCTCTCGGACACCATCAAGCTGTTCTGTTAGATCAAGCTGTTCTATTAGATCTACAACATCTTGGATCATTGGATGAACATACCAGAGGGGAGCAAGGACTACATAGTAGTATCCTTGCATTAGGAGTTTCGGTACCCACCGCAGCAGATAGTTTTTCCACTGGTTGGATGATGAAGTGCATGCGTGCGAACATGTCACACAGATGATCGGACATACACAACGTACTTAAGAGTGGGGCCTCAAAGCTCGAGTGGCTAGACGCAGATGACTGGCGCCGACTCATGGTGGAGGCTACAGATTCTCTAGGACGTTGGAGAGAGCAGTCACTACAAGATACATACCTTATATCGACATTTAAAGTGACAAAAATTTTCATAAGAAATTTTTCCATGTCGTCGCAAAAAACGTTAGTATTAGCAATGCCATAGAATAGTCAGTATCAGTGTCGTTATCAGCATTTGCAACGCTGATACTGATGCAAATAGCGACGTTGATAATGACGCTTTGCGACGCATGTTGCGATGTTGATAGCGATGCATGCAATAATTTTGCGACGCTAATCGCGATGATAACAAGGAAAAACAAAATTGTGACAAGGCAGCAAGCTGTCCTACCACAAATAGCACTATGTGCTTTATTTGGACCATACAAAATAGTTTCAGTAATGTGTACAATGCTTGTGTAAATAAAGGCACAGTGTACTTGAATCATAACACTGGTATATGAACTAAATACATGATCGCGTAATGAAAGAAACCTGTATAATCATAGCAAGATAATACTACTACATAGAAAATACCTACACAAATCACATGACCAAAAATGAAGAGTATGTGAGGTCCAGGGATCCAAGGGCGAGTTATAGATCCTTGCTATCCGAAACCTCATCCCATCGCAAAGGGGCATCCAAAGACTCTGCAAGAAAAGAAACAACTAAACATCAATACACCATACAATAACGCAGTTTAATTAAAATTAGTAACTACGGACAAGAAAGATGAGTGACTTATAGGGCCGCGCATCCATACAATCGGTCGATCAATGCAGTGGGACTGTGTCTCTTTGCACATCGTCTCTAGGCCAGTGGAATCGCGGTTTGTAATGGAGTGTTGCAAAGAAAACAAAATACAACTGTTAGAAACACGATTGTCAGTACAAGGGATATTGCAAAAAAATAATCAAGTAGAACAAAAGAAAAACTTAAAAAGTCCTCTAGACATGTCCTGTGGCCGCCACTCCCAAAATGATGGACAACTCCTGCCTCCAGTTATACCCTCACTGCCACACGCTACTATTTCCAATGTCCTGGAGAATTTGTAGACTCATCCATGAGTCGGTGCCAGTCATCTGCATCTAGCCACTCGAGCTTTGAGACCCCACTCTTAAGTGCCTTGCATGCGTCGAATCATCTGTGTGATATGCCTGTGGAAAACCTATTTGCTGCGGCAGGTACCAGAAACTCCTCATGGAAGGATGCTACTATGTAGTCCTTGCTCCCCTCCGATATGTTCTTCCAATGATCCAAGACGTGCCGAAAAACTTGTTGGCACAACTCTCTCATACGAGCCATCACCCTCCTCCCCTCATCATTCATGATGATGGCTCATGTCCTATCATCTACAAGGTATCCATACCCTTCTAGGGTATGCCTAAGATATGTCCTCTTCCACCTGCGACCACGCTCCTGGGCATATCCAGGAGACCCTTTTACATCTGGTGTACCTACGGGGATAGTATCTCTCAGAGTAGCATCCATAGGGGTGCCATGTGCGGATAGCTAAGCAAAAGCTGGAGTGACTAGAGTAGACATCCCCACAGGTGTGACAAATCCCATAGGTGACGCAACTCTAGCAAAAAGACGAGACAAAGATATTGCCTCGATACCTCCACAATAACCATCGGAGCCACTCTCTCTCAAACCGGCACGAGAGCGAGGAGTAGCACTTGTATCCCGAGCAGACCGCGAGCTCACTGCATCCATATCTCCGCAGCATCCCCCAGAACCACTCCCTCAATCTAGTCCAAGTCTGGAGCATCGACCTTGTCTGCTAGAAACTGAAGCATCAGAGCGCATCAAAGTAGATCTACTAGGACGGTCTGATGGTATCCGAGACAGCTCCTGGTCTGCCATATCTCTAAATCGAGCCATCTGATCTGGAGACATACGCGTGAAGATCTCCTGTAGCTCCTCGCTCGACTCATCGTACTGATCTAAATATCCACAAAGGTCACCTACACAGATAAAAATTAATGTTAGCATAATCAAGATAAATCATACAAAGCACAGTAATATAAATCTTGAAAAAATGATCTTACTTAAAATGCATATCTTATGTACCCTTATAAGTGTTTCGTCAACGAGTTGAGTAGCTGGATGCTCCAAGTATGAAGTACCCTATGGTCCCATGTCAATCTCCTGACACAACTCTGCATACACTGAAAGGTCGATAGACATGTCACCACAAAAGGATGAGTCCATCTCGTTCTCAAAGAATCCTTGGACTTCTATATTTCTATCATTGTTACTCGATTCTGGCTCCTCTATATGCTCCAAGCTTTCGGTGGCCTCCACCCCTTGCAATATTGACCCCACTATTTGTATATTGTCCTCATCTATGCTCGGAACATCACTTTAATCATATACTCTAGCACTTCGGGGAGCTGAAGGTATAACATACCACCATTGAGGTTGTCGGGGGTTTGAATAGAAAATTGCCTATTCAAAATAACCTACAAGAGAGATTTAACTTTTGTGACATGTACCATGTCGTAATACAATTTAAAAAAACATGATTTCATGCACCTATTCATAATGGACTGGCAACACAAATGTGTCGCACAAATCCGTTCATTTTCTTTCGGAATCTATTTCAAGAAATCCAGATGGACCTCGTCAAACTATTGCTCCAGCTCCTTCAAGTACCAGTTTGAACCACTACACATCAAATAGGATCATGGAGAAGCTACGGTAATCCACCGTGATAATACTTTGCAAGTTCCCAAAATACTCCATCTCATCTATAACCATGTTTGGATCCATTGCTCGTCATCGGCTCTCTTACTTGAACTTTGCCATGATACCACAATTTGTTGTGGAGCGCATTTTGTCAATACGCTCCATGCAGAAATGTTGTCCGCACGACCACGTCGCACTATATATTTTGTACTGTACATTGATACATCCATGGATGCTGTTGTAGTCCATGCCAAGCTTTCGTTAAAACATGTGGCACATCATCACGAGACTTAAGCATGGTATTTGCTAGTGGTAATATATGATACTTCAGTAACCTGAAAAAAATTCATAAAACACCTTGAAAAAGCACAAATGTTTTTTATGATAGTGCAGAAAAGAAATCAACGAGGCGTACATACAAGGTACCTGAACAACTCGGTCACACTCGCATTGCCTATGCGTATTTTGCTTGCAAACTTAGGAGTGAAAGCAATGTCTTCAGGCGAGATACTCCGCACCCATCATATAATGGTATGGATGCTTCCTCTCTAAGCGGATTAGATGTCTTGACATCCATGGGCATTAATGCATCGATCATTGCCTCCATCTCAGGCTCCAAGATTGTAAGAAAGTCTCAAAGGTTGCATGTCTCCTCTGGTATTAACGGTATAGATTGGGTAGTACCTTCCAAGTGGTGGATTGGCTCACACACTCCATCCATTGTACACCCACGAACTCTTCTAACTGGTCGCAAAGGGTGCACTCCTCCTTGGGACAAGACGTCGCTTCCCTGGATAGAAAATTTGCTAGCCACACGCAATGTTTTTGTATATAATATTCAATTGGCTTGCGAATACAGTGCATGATTAATATACACTATTTTTACCATTTACTCAAAATCTGAGATCACCTGATCAATGATTTCTGATTGAAACTCGCCGAAGCATCGTACATGTTCTATAGACAATCAAAATTTTCGTCTATTTGCCAACTTACATTGAGAGCAAGGACATGGGACACGACGATGATTAAGATATGCCTCGCGATCTTGAACATCACGACCTTCATCGTTTTCCATTCAGTCTACATTACAACAAATATATATTTTTTTGTTATCATTCTTTTTTTCTATCTTAAATTGTTTGAGAATGGATTTCTTCTCTCATAACTCAATAAAATTAACATATGTAAAGTTTCCACCCACCCACAAATTAACGTATGTCGGAATGTTTCCCGTCTCGTGGTATTGCACCGGACCTCACTGGATGTTGCCACCACCACCACCACTACTACTACTACTACTACTACTACAAATAAGAAAAGAATATGTTAAAGAACAAGATCTTACCCTCTCTTTGTTTTTTATCCATTTATTCTCTTCTCTCCTTCCATCTCTCTCTCTCTTTCTCTTTCTTTATTATGTTGTATGTTTATTCTCAATCTCTCTCTCTCTCTTCACCAATTCCCTTTAACAAAACATCTCTCTCTCTCTACTACCACTACCACTACCACTACCACTACCACTACAATAAATAAGAAAAGAAGAAAAAACAATAACAACAACTACTATTGCTACAACAACAACAACAAAAACAAACAAGAAAAGAAGAAAAATTTACGACTACTACTACTATAACAAACAAGAAAATAAATAAGAAAAGAAAAAACTACTACTACTACTACTACTACTACTACTACTACTACTACTACTACTACTACTACTACTACTACTACTACTACTACTACTACTACTACTACTACTACTACTACTACTACTACTACTACTACTACTACTACTACTACTACTACTACTACTACTACTACTACTACTACTACTACTACTACTACTACTACTACTACTACTACTACTACTACTACTACTACTACTACTACTACTACTACTACTACTACTACTACTACTACTACTACTACTACTACTACTACTACTACTACTACTACTACTACTACTACTACTACTACTACTACTACTACTACTACTACTACTACTACTACTACTACTACTAACAAGAAAACTACTACATATATATACTTATACATAAGTGGCATAGACATAGGCATATCCTTACTTTGCAAAAATTACAAATTCAATTGCACTAAGAAAGCATAATAAGAAAAACACCTAAGTTTTGATTAATGTGTAGATTGGTAATTGGATGGGGCTTGTCATTGAAAGGTTTATCTACCTCAATGCAAAACCACTTCTACCTGAAAAGCTTCAACCAAAACTTGAAGGAAATGTAGAAGTTAAATATTCTAGAGCAAACTAACCCATGAGGTGGACAAAGAGAGGTACAACACACTTTCTGAGCATAGTTATGCTGCAAAAAATTTCATTAATAAAAGTGGATAAACCCCTACAAATGTGTCAAAAATAATAAAGAAGTGTAACATAACCACCCTTCCTAGTACCATTTAGCAAAGGGAAATATAGCATATTTCACTAAGTGGATGATTCCCCTAGAATATACAAAGAGATAAAATTTTACACATAACCTCTACATTTAATGTGAGAATTGAAGCAATATGTAAAGGCTTTTAGAATACTTTTAGTATGAACTCCTACTTTTAAAATACTAAAACAAGGTCTAGAGACTTCACCCTCTAGAGACTTCACCCTCCATGATAAAAATATAGAACTAACCAAAATGCATGAAATAATTATTCATAAATCTATGAGCTTTCTTATTGTAGAGTTGATTGTTTGCTATAGATAGCAAGACATGGGTTCATTTAAGTAGGTAGTTATCAACATTCTCATGGGTGTGACACCCCCTAACTAAAACCCCCCCATGTAAGGAAAGACAATACATCCTTGTTGCTCTTAAGTGAGAATTCTTTTCAGTGTAAAACAAACATGAGATAAAACATTTATTAATGGGTACCCTATGTGTATAGGCACCACATATTGACAAAGTAGTAAAGTATGCTTGGCTAGAGTGGACTAACATGTGATCAATCGCAAATCATATGGATCTTTATTAGTCTAGTATCCTTTAGCTCACAAAATTAAGGAGTCTAAGAATTGCTTTACCTTATATTTTTGGTAATAATTAGACCATCTAAATTACTTGATTGGAACATATTTTCGAACTCAAAAACAAATCAATTGCAACTAAGCTATAGCAACACAAATAATTTGCAACTTATCCTCATTATAAGTTTGTTGTCCTCTGTTATAAATATTCCAATCGTAATGTCAACTAGGTTCTATATGTAATACACTATGTTAGATGTTGGCTAGCATTTATCTTTTGATTAGTCATAAGCTACTTTCATAAGTCTTTGTGCACTATTGATGTAAATTTCTAGAGGAGAATAGGAGAAGAACCTTGCAAAATATTGAAGGATCAAAAGCAAGAAATGAGGTTGCATGAAATGGGCATGAAATGAGTAAAGTAGACCCATGTAATTAGCACAAGATTAAGTGACTACTTAGTTTGAGGTTGAGACCATTTGCACAATATGGTGGCTATTCCAACATTTAGTGCTAGGAAAAATAAGTCCACAAATATATCAAGATATGGCCATTTAACTAGGAGTGGAGAGGGCACATGCACATGTGCATTCATGTTGAAGGGTGGCTAGATTATTAGATAGTTTGAGTTCACCTCCATATGATTAATTCCAATCTTACCAAATTTGAGATTATGCTTACAAGCTCAATCTTAAACACCTAGAGAAAAGTTTCTGATATTCTCCTATATGAACTTTAAGACAATGTAGGCAACTTTATATATGTCTTATAATTCCCTACTATCACAACTGAACACCATATTAGGGAATATGGGAATTTCTCATAAGTTTGGGGCACGTGGTCAAATCTTTGGATTTGTCATAACTTGAATACTATAACTCCAAATCGAGCGCTCTATAGCTCAATAGATTCCATTTTTCAAGCGCTTTCCAATAATAGGTCACATCATATAATTTTGAGAAACTTATGGGCATGTTATCCGTGTGCCACCTTTTTAGTATTCAAAAAATGGGAATTAGGAGATTCCCAAACTCACTAATATTGTGTTACTGGGAAATGGCATTCTTACATTCTCTGATATATAAGGAATATTGAAAGAACATAGAGATTCTTTGTAGTCATATATAATTCCCTACTTTAATAAGTAGGGAATCACATTCTTGTATTCTCTTATACATGGAATTTTGAAAGAACATAGGAAAGTTTCTATATTGACCCATAATACCCTACAATTACATGTGGGGAATGAAATTCCTTAGGTATATGTGGGGAATACATACACAAGTACATAGGTCATATTGGTGAATTTCCTACATTTCACAAAATTTCCTATATAGGAAATTATTAAAGTTCCTTGTGCATATGTTTCTTGCAAATCTTGATCCAAAAGTAGATATTCTCTACTAGTGGGAAAAACACATAGATGTAGGTACATGTTCTCTTGCCTCCTAAATACATGCTCCCATGGGTGTGTAACAATATTTGTTAGCAAGTCTATGTAGCCTTTTTATATTGAAATAGCATGTGTTCCTATGTCTTCCTTTTGTGATTGTAAGGTATCCAAAATCTTTAGTTCCTACTAGTGGAGAAAAAATCCTCAAGCTTTCCAAGTCTCCAATAATATTGTGTTGAAATTGTTTGGTGGAAAATGTGGTGCTTATGCTTGAGCAGATGATATGTTTGCATTGGAAGAGAGATGCCTAGCTAATCTATATGTGGATGTGGGATAAAATATGTAGGTTTATCTCTTATTCTATGTCCTTAGCGTCTCCCCTCATCACTTGGAAAAAAATTGAAATTTCTCCTCTTGGCCCTACCAAAATTCTCATATTTTACCAAAAAAAAGGCAAATCAATATAGGCCAAAGGAAACACCCATCTCACAATTGTTGGAACCCTTCACATCTCTCAAGTTCACTTTGCCACCTTCCCATCTCTCCCCATGGCTCCTAACTTCTCGTAGAATTTTCAAAAAATATGACTGCAAAGAGAGTGCATACACAATTGAAGGTGCTCTCTCTTTTTTGTGCACATGCAACTAAGAGAGCTACATATAGTACTCCCCTTTTCATCTTCTCAAATTTTCTTACCTTCTCAACTAATTTGTATCCTCACTACCTATTTGAAAGTGTCTCATTTCTTAACTTCTGGTTTTGTTATTATTTTCCCTTGCAATTTTTCCACAAAAGTGGTTGGTGCTTTGTCTCCATCTGCAAAGGCACTATTCCAGTGGCCCTCGTCTCTCAATGTTTAGGAAAATCATTCAAGGGTTTGGTTTTCTTTTCTATGACATAAGTTTATTCTTTTCCATAGTTCTTATGGTCTCGATCTCTCAAAGACTGTCTAGAAAAGCTTGTTTTGTTGTTTCATACTCCCTTGATGAGGTCAATCATAAATGAATAAGCATATCATATAGATTAAAAAGAAAAGATTTTGAAAATACATTTCTAGCACGTTCTTTACATATACAAGGGTGTCATACAAAGGGGTTATTCATAAATTGAATAGAAAAAGAGTATGTTTTATTTGTAGAAAGTTCATAGATAAGCATATGTTCTTAATAGGCCTTGCACGGACATGCTCTAGAGGGTATACATGTATTGAAACTTCTAAGCATACTCCAACTAGTGGACTGGAGGCTTTCTTTAACTCAAGAATCTTTTGTAAGTTTGTACCCACTAGTGGACGAGAGGCTTTCTTTAACTAAACCATCTTTCATAAGTCTATACCCACTTTCTACCCTCATCCAATAGTTGGAGAGTCAATGTCTCAAGCTTGATAGTTGGTTCAATAAGTCTTTCAATGATACACCCTAATTCCAACTCTTGTACAAACCTTTGAGAATCCTAATTCCAACTCTTGTACAAACCTTTGAGAATCCTAATTCCAACTCTTGTACAAACCTTTGAGAATCCTTACTTTTTTTTCCCATGAAGCTCATGAACAAGCGTTCCATCTTTCCTAGATCAGTTTGGACACTCTTTCAACACTCAATTCACTCTCAACTCTCCTGAGCAGGAGCTTTGAGAAAGACGATGTGCACTTGACTACTAGATAGAAACCCACACAAGTACACATGATCAAGATACTAAGGAGTGTTGGTTGGGTTTAGTGACCTAGTCTCTAGGGTTTGCATGTCCTTTATTTCTACTTGATTAGACAAGCAACTAGAGTTGAAGACTCTAAGGGCTAGCTATCTCCTTTTAGATTACACAAAAGCAATTCGTGTATGCCTCTTATACCCTTCTCAAGTATAAGGCCTAACACATCATTACTAAAGTATATATATATCTCTCAAATGACTAAGATACAAAGACAACCATTGGCAATGCTTTATGATTAGAAATTCCATGAGATATTCCATAGGATAGATTGTAAGACAAAAGACACCTAAAAAGTATCAAGGATAACAATAATCCATAAAAAGTGTGAATGTTTTCTTTGGTCAATTGTGAAATATCAGTGAAATCACCTCTTTTCTTCAAAATCCTCTCAATATCAAGTCAAGTCTTGTCACAGTTGTAAAACAAAGTCATTATCATGAGCTCTCTAGTTTAAGATATGTCTTCCAACCTCCCAATGTAAGTTATTTCTCTCCCACTCTCTCCACTTAACATAGTTGCGGCTTTCACAAGTTTTCAATCATAGTTTCAAATGGCAATGCACATGATTTGGAAAAATGAGGGGACGTACCCTAGTATTGTCAACCATTGTTCTTTATTTCACTATTATATGCAATCCTAAAGTGCACCACCTAAGCCACACTTCATTTTTTTTTAAAAAGCATCTCAAGATTAATTGTAGTATAATCAAAACAAAGTCATGTGTATGCTTTATCTATTCCAAAGAGAGAAAATTTCACCTTAATGTTCAAGCATGAAGGAACAATGAGTCTTTCAACTCTTAGAATCAACTATGAGACATGTAATTTTTATGAAACCTAAGAATTTTAAAAGCCAAATTAGCCATAGCATATTGCCTAATGATCATCATGAAGATGATTGTACTATCTCTCACTAGCATAAACAACTCATCATTGATCCTTTTAGGTATATCAAGCGTCACGACATTTTCATGATAGCATGTCGTGAACTAGAAGTGACCTCTTCACCCAAGCAGTAGCTACATCTTTTTGAATCACATAGAATATGGCCTTGGAAAATCTTGTTGATGGTGTTGTAGGTGGGCCCTTGACTCTTATGGTTGCATATATGGTGCTTCCCTCACATCTTGCAATTGGATTTTTTTAGTGCATTAGTAGAATTGGGGATAGGTAGTAGCCACCTTATTGATCATCATTGTAGCATTTCAGAAACCCATCTACTAGTTTATGCTACGTATAACCACAAGCCTTCTCTCAAAAGATCTTGTTACCTTCCTCTTTGCATCCTATCCCTTCTATTGTAGTCAAAGTTTAGGAGAGAATGATGTCCTGTATCTTGCACATTTTCTTCACAATAACTAACCTACTAAAAGTGATGATAATTAGCTTGATCTTGATTCTCTTTCTTATCCATTACGATAGTACCTCTATGCACTCTCTTCTTATCGAATCTTGGACTTATTGCTTCCAACCACAATATCCTCCAATATTACATGCCTCTCTCTACTTTCCACCATTGAAATTATAGGCAAAGAACAAGTTCTTTGATTTATTTAGCATGGCATCATATGGCTAAACTATAGGGTCTCAATAGGATTAATTGGTGCTTGTGTGGTTAGAAGTGCCTTGCTGCCTTCCCTTGTACATCATGCCCAACTTAAACACAAGGAACTTCTAATCATTCCCTAGGTAGGAAAAAGAAAGGGATTCCCTATCAATTCCCCGGTTAGAAATACTTATAAGCAAGGAAAGTAAAAAAACAAGGGAAATTGAACATATCCTAGCTATAGCGACTAAGGAATCATGTAGGAAAATTTCCTATGTAGGAAAATCTTCCTAGGAAATGTTCCACTTTTCCTAGTTTGCCAATTCTTACACACATGAATTTCTAAGCAGGAAATCGCATAGGGAAGGATTAATGATTGAAATCAAGGCTTTCTCTA